>NW_027355094.1:0-4787 GCF_012295235.1 Primulina huaijiensis
CGGTTTTAATTTGAAAAATTCGGTTAAACCGAATTAACCGAATTAATATATATATTAATTTAAGTTGTATATGAACATTAAAAATAAAATCGGTTATTTGAAAATAAAATCGGTTAAATCGGTTATAAGTCTATTCAGTTCGGTCGGTAACCGAATAGACCGATTGCACACCCCTAATTGTACTCAATAGAATAGGCCCATTATTTGTGGCCAACTTCATGGGCTTAAGATCAACATTTGTTTGTTCTTCTCGCCCAAGAAAACTGTCTCAAAAACTATCTTCTGTATTCTACTCTGCAAAATTGTAAGCCATTTTGGCAGCAGCATTTCAATATTTCGTATGATTTTGTCCCCTTGATCTTCAGTATTTTGCATTTATTCTAAGAACTTAATCACTGATCTTTCAGTGTTTTTTAGGTCTAGTGGAAAATTATATTTAACTTTGGGTTTTAATCCTCGTCGGTCATTTACCAGATTTCCATTTGGTTAGGTCCTTAGAGGGTATTCAGACATAATTTTTGGATGAAAAGTAATCCATTCGATTTATTTCTGTATCTATTTCAGAGGCTAATTATCGATTTTGAGTCTTAGGACCTAGTTTTTTTTCTAGAGTCTCGATAAATCTTTAAGTCAGCCTTCGAAAGTTCAATTTTTTTTTACTTATGTGAATATTGTCTGTTGGAACAGTCAGTATGAATTTATGTTTGTTTTGTTTATGCTGCAGCTATTTATTCGAATATTAAAGTTTAAATCAAGAAATCATGGGCGATAGCCAGTATTCCTTTTCTCTCACTACTTTCAGGTATGCACTAATGGCTTGATGGATGTTTGTTTTAAGTTAATGTGTATAGCTTAGGTGTTGTTATTTCCCAATCGTTGTGGAGCCCTTCAGGAAAACTCGTTCAGATTGAACATGCATTGACTGCTGTCGGATCTGGTCAAACATCTTTAGGAATTAAAGGTAAATTTGAATTTTATCCCTGCACGTTATTGATATAATTGCACAGTATTTATATAATTAAGTGCAACAAATTAGGATCCTCATTAGTTTAAGAGGGTGAAGTGAAATGTTGGATGGGTATGGCATTCATAAGTTGAGAAAGCAATATATGTTATTACGAACATGAGAAAATGCTAAAGACATGAGTTTGGGTTTCTTATGTTTAAGCTTTAAGATTTTGCATTTAAATAGGCTAAATTCAGCTCAAAACTGCAAGTTTATTTGTTAAAGGGTTTGGGTTTCTTAAGTTCAAGCTTTAAGATTTTGCATTTTAATAGGCTAAATTCAGCTCAAAACTGCAAGTTTATTATTTAAAGGGTTGCTTTATGGATTTGAATTAAATTTTGATGAGGAAACTTATCAGGATCTCTATCCTGAATTCAACAGAAAACGCGTTATTATGGTGCTTGTGGGTAATATTTTGTCCTATTTCCACCATTCTTTAAGTAACCTGCGACCTGCACAATAGAGAGGAGAACATTTGCTACAAAGTCTCATTATTCTTGTGTTTCGGTGGTTGCAGCTGCTAATGGTGTTGTTATTGCAACAGAGAAGAAATTACCTTCAATTTTGGTTGATGAGACATCTGTAAGTATCTTAGTCATAATAATGGGATTCAAGTTTATTCACTTGGAACTTTGAGATCTGTTTCAGTTGTATTCTGGAAGAGTGTAGATGGACTATCACAGGATTCAAGTTTTAATTCTCGGAACTTTGAGAACTTTTTCAGTTGTATTCCGGAAGAGTTCAGATGGACTATCTGTTTCAATTAGTTTACTCTCTCTTAAACCTAACGAATCGATCCCACCTCCTTGTTATATATGCCAAATTACTTTCTAATGCATGTCTTTGTACATTTAGTCACCCTCTGAACCTTTTGTCAGCAATTCTTTCCCATTCTCTCCTTGTTGACCTTGTTTTCTACTCGTAGAGTTAGGTGGTTCATGGTGAACACATGGTCATTTGGATGTTTAACCTTCTAACGATCATTTCTTGCATAAACCAAGTGCCTACTCTTGGGGTCATAGTCACTATCGAGAACTTTTTTGTTGCACCAGAAACAATGTTTTTCCTGCTACTTTGTCCTATGAAACATACTGATCCACATTTTTTACTTGAAGCATGTATTATTTTTCTACCGTTATTATTTGCTGTGCTTCTGGCACAATTTGTTTTCATTGTCTCACATTTTTCCTTGTTTTTTTATTTGAAGTTAGTTATGTTGGATGTAATGTCCTTGGTTTCTGAGAGTTTATTTACTTTTGTAGGTGCAGAAGATTCAGATTTTGACTCCAAACATTGGAGTTGTATACAGGTTGACTTTCATCATCTGACTCCTATGCATTGATCCTAAATATGTGTATCACCTTGCCTTTTTTCCCAAAATGTATCTTTAAGAAATGTTTATGTGTGATAATCATTTCTTGCAATGGTAATGATATTTGCGTCGAGGCCTTTGTTTTTTAAATCAAGGACTAGAGGTATTTTTCTGGTCATATGTTTTACTTCTGATAGGCTAATGTGGATGTGCACGGGACTCTGGTTTTCATGGTGAGATTTGCCAAAAAGTATTAATAAAGTCCAAATACTTTTCAGTTTTTGCTTGGTATTCAGGGGCTCACGGAGTTAGAATCTCCTTTGTTCAAATAAGCTTGGAGCTTGTCATTTTTTAGTATACGAGCCTCCACTACCTGTAAATGTTCGAATATCAAATTTCTTCACTTGTGTTTATTTTCATTCTGAATGTTTTGTAGATTTGTAGGAGTTCTCAGATGGGTTGACTAATTATTTTCTCATCTTGCAGTGGAATGGGCCCTGATTCTCGAGTTTTGGTTAGAAAAAGTAGGAAACAGGCAGAGCAATATTATCGCCTGTACAAAGTACTTATCTGCTCCATATATCTACTTTTCTTTCCTTTCTTTGCTACTGCTACAATCACTTGCTTGATGCTTCTTTGCTTCTATACAAATTTAGTGAGACGAGGTTCATTTGTCTTTGTATATGTGTATCAGTATATCTTTGAAGCTTGAAGGGAGCCAAAATTTTATTATTTTTAAATGAATTTGAAAGTCATACTTTGACATTAACTATCTTCAAAATTCTTGTTTTTAATTGCTAGTAATCCAATTAATCTATTTGAAATGAATTAAATATTTATGGGTGATGGATATGATCTATCTGTTTCATTTTTTTTCATTACTGTTCATTAGGGTGTTATTTTAATGTAAGTTGGGGCTGATCTTGATTTTCATTAATCTTGATTTTCATTACTTAGCAACAGCTGGTTTTACATCACATTTGACTCTTCTGTTTGGGTTGTGTTTAACTGGGTGGTCTAAGACTTTCCTTCGAACTCACCACTTCACTTATAGACTGGTTGTAGCTTTGTTATATTCCAAATAAAATGAAAGAGTTTATTTCCCCTTTTACCTTATTTGTGGAGTTCTATGTGGACGTCTGTGGTGTAATTGGGTGATGAATAAAAGGAAACCATCTTTGGAGCTACTGGGAAGGCTTTGGACTGCTAAAAAATACATGAATTCGTTACATCATTTATGCCTTCTCCATACCAGCCATTTCTTTTTTCATTATATTAAATTTTTAGAAGTCAGTTGTGGTAACATGACACTAATATCTTCTGCTTATACACGTTCATTTTTTCTACCATTAACTACAGGAACAAATCCCAGTGACTCAACTAGTGAGGGAAACTGCCACTGTTATGCAGGAATTCACTCAATCGGGGTAAGTGTTACACGCTCTTATGTGATTTGTTTGGCGCTAGTGAGGCAAGATTATTTTATTGATTTTGAGTCCTTTCATGAATGGCCTGTCTACAATTCATGACTTTAAAATTATTTTATGATTTGAAGATGAAATGTTTCACTACTTAGCTAGTTGCCACCTCTGGTGGGACTTGTGAACATGCACTAAGCTATGTAGTGATGGGTTGGAGTATGTAGTGATGGGTTGGAGTGTATAGTAACAGTACATGAATTTATTGTGGTCCCATTATTTTTTTAACCTCTCATTCCTTTTGGTAATATTATTATATGCTTTCTTCTCTGATGTAAGCATATCTATACATTGTGAACTGGTTTATTTCTAATCGATTCGGAGAATAGAAATAAACCAGGAAAGAAATGAGCTACGACTGTTTTTT
Source organism: Primulina huaijiensis (assembly GCF_012295235.1). Lineage (NCBI taxonomy): Eukaryota > Viridiplantae > Streptophyta > Magnoliopsida > Lamiales > Gesneriaceae > Primulina > Primulina huaijiensis. Next base: position 4,164 of record NW_027355094.1, read on the forward strand.
CATTATGTCGTGGCTGGGATTTTTAACACAGCGGCTTTTCAACACAATACTAACAGGTTCATCGTTTTCCTCTGGTTGTCTGGTCATCTATCCGTATAGAGCAATTTTTATTTCTTATGATGCCTTGCCACCCTCTTTATCATGTTAGAACCATCAATGAGGACTCCTGTCCAAATTTTCTCTGAGAGATTTCTTTATAGGTTTCCAAATGATCAATATAATGAGCAAAATTTCCAGAGAGCCATTTTTGGTAGTTGGTACAAAAAAACACCCCCAAAAGAAAAACCACCTGCTTTTCAGCTGAATCTTCCTTGAAACTTTCTCTTGTTGACCACGAGAAAGAACTTGAGGGAACTTATTTTGGATACAGTTTCATTTCTGTTAAATCTTTATCCATGTTCTCTAAATAGGTGTGCCTTATATCCTTATCAGAATAATTCTATACTGTCTTATGGATGCTCTGTAGTATTAGCTGGTTTGTTATGTCTCTTAAATCATCAGTGTGCTTGTACCATATTTTCTTAGTTTTCTGGATTTTATGGCGCAGTGGTGTGAGGCCATTTGGTGTTTCTCTCTTGGTTGCTGGATATGATGACAAAGGTCCACAGCTTTATCAGGTATATT
>NW_027355095.1:0-4798 GCF_012295235.1 Primulina huaijiensis
AACAAGATGTGATTGAAAGTGCTCACTTGACATCTAACTATCAAGATAATTGCATCAATAAGAAAAAGAAATGTATCAGTAAGGAAGAAAATTTTGGGACTTCATAGCATATGGAGCAATACAAACAAGATAAAGTAATCATTTATTTCTTTTGCAAAAAGACTGATGAGCAGATGAAGAAGAATTGTCCCAAATACACCAATTCGCGTGCAAATAAAAGGTTTTCTAAAGAGTCAGTTTCCAATTGATGGTGAAAGATACATCTTATAGAAAATGACAATAAGATTGTTGGTGTTTTAAAAGCTTTATTTATGAATTGGTTTTTTATTTTCTGATATTTGAAATTGAAAAACAATTTTGTTAGCGTTATTTTTAGACGAAATTTGAATTTAGTTTCATATTTGGACAAATCAAGTTTTTTTTTATTCATATAGTAATAAAACTTTTCAAATTTTCAAAATTCAAATATGATTTATATTGATTCCTTGATTGATAAGCTTTATAAATTGAACATCAATATTTTAAACGAGATCGATAGTATACATGAATGTAATTATGAAATTAAATACAAATTAATTTTGTATATTAACTTTAGTAAAAATGAGTAAATTTCAACACTAAAATAAAGTGAGTTTTAAGGAATTTGTCCTTAAGTAAAATCATTATAAATTACTAAAAAAAATTGTTATTTTGCCTCCCGACCCCACCAAGGCAAACCCAATCTCGTACACCCTCCGTTTCCAGCTTATAAAATCGCACCATTTCCACTCCTTGTATCCTGCACTCCGCACCTCCAGGTGCAAGTTAGCACATACCACCGTTGAGACTGGTATTATTGTTATTTTAAAATGGCGGTTTCACCTTCGTTAACGAACATTAAACTTCCGCCGCAGTCCATCGTCGTCTCATGGCTAGGCCACCGGGCCCTCTCCTCCACTTTCCACATCAACTCCTTTTCCTTCTCCCGCCGCCGTCGCCACCATCAACTTCGAAGGTTCTCTGTTCTCTCCATGGACGCGAAGCCGACGATTCTCGTTGCTGATAAGCTCGGCGACGCGGGGTTGAAGCTGCTCAAAGAATTCTCCAACGTGGACTGCTCGTACAACCTCAGCCTCGAGGAGCTTTGCACCAAGATTTCGCTATGTGACGCGCTGATTGTGAGGAGTGGCACCAGGGTGAGCCGTGAGGTATTCGAAGCCTCCGCCGGGAGGCTGAAGGTTGTTGGAAGAGCTGGAGTTGGAATCGATAATGTGGATCTGGCAGCGGCGACTGAGCATGGGTGTTTAGTGGTGAACGCGCCAACGGCTAACACAGTGGCCGCAGCGGAGCATGGGATTGCTCTCCTAACGGCCATGGCCAGGAATATTGCTCAAGCGGACGCATCGATCAAAGCTGGTTAGTAATCGACGTAATTTTTGCACAGTCATCAAATTATGTGAGTGCACCATACCCGTGTTTGATTTGGAAGCATTTCTTCAAATCGTTGATCATATAGAATTTTTTTGTTTCAAGTGATTGGAGTAAGGTAGATGCTGTCATAGAAGCTTCAAACATAATGGTTATAAAAACAGAAGAAGCTAATTTCATATAAGAATTACATTTTCATGAATACATATCATTGCCGTTCCCAAATCCTTTAGGCATATTTTCATTTTGGCATCAAGGTTAATCAGTTTCATTCTGCCAATTCCATTATGGTGTATCCATCCAACCCAACTGACTCTGCATTGTACCACTCAATATAGCTTCTGTTTCCAGCATTCCTGTAAATAATTTTTGTGTCCAATGCTTAAGCATGTTTGTTAGTTGTTGACTCTGTCTTGGAATTTTCTTAATATTTCTTGTGTGATCAATCCAGGGAAATGGGAGAGAAGTAAATATGTTGGTGTATCTCTTGTGGGAAAGACACTTGCAGTAATGGGGTTTGGGAAGGTCGGGTCTGAAGTTTCCAGGCGTGCTAAGGGACTTGGAATGCATGTCATCGCACATGATCCATATGCCCCTGCTGACCGTGCACGGGCCACAGGTGTACAACTTGTGAGCTTCGAAGAAGCTATTATGTCAGCCGACTTTATCTCACTTCACATGCCACTGACAGCTTCCACTGCCAAAATTTTAAATGATGAAACTTTTGCTAAGATGAAAAAAGGAGTCCGGATTGTCAACATTGCACGAGGGGCAGTGATTGATGAAGAAGCATTAGTTAGAGCCCTGGATGCCGGCATTGTAGCCCAGGTTCTTGCTTCATCTTCGAATAACAAATCATCAATGATGTGGTAATTATTGTTAGAAGTCACTTTTCTGAAAAGCTCGAAGTCATGGAAAGTGGCCCGAGTATAATATTTATACTTTACAATACACTCACATCTTAGTTTACGATTGGGAAATATATGTGCAAATTAATATTATGTGTTTATGTGTTCGGCAACAAGAGCCCTAAAATAATCACTTAAGACCACTTAAAATGAAATATGATGGGGATTGTGTCTGCTCGTTTCGAACTCGTGATCTAATGTCATATTAGAAACTTTTTTTCTCAAAAGTTCAGGCTCATAGGAGGTTATCTTAAATAACAATTTTCTCAAAAGTGTTGTTGCAGGCAGCACTTGATGTCTTTACGGAAGAGCCGCCGCCCAGGGGCAGCAAGTTGGTACAACATGAGAATGTAATTGCTAGTCCACATCTTGGTGCCAGTACAATGGAAGCTCAGGTTTGCACAATGCTGCTTGATCTTTCTTGATTTCTGAATCTCCCCAATTTCAGTTTTTCATAACTCTTCCTGTTTGAATTAAATATAGGAAGGAGTGGCCATTGAAATAGCTGAAGCTGTTTTAGGAGCCTTGAACGGGGAGCTTGCTGCAACTGCTGTCAATGCTCCCATGGTTCCTGCACAGGTACTCTTATTAAACACGGTTATTACAAAATTTAGCCCTTTGTTTTTCCAAAGGGACACAGCCACTATCTAATAGAGCTGTGATCCTAATTTCTGGGGCTTGTCATGCTTTGTTATTATTTTGTTGTACAAGGAAAGGTATTTTGGCCATTGATGGAGATTTTATGACATCGACCTGTCGCTAGTTTTTAATGAAGTGAGAGAGAGAGAGTACAACTCTTACTGTGGAAAACAGGATTGCCTTTGTAAACTGTCGAAGTTTCTATCTATATAAATTTTTTGATTGCAGGTTCTCTCAGAGCTGAAGCCTTATGTTACTCTTTCAGAAAAACTCGGTCGCCTTGCTGTCCAGTTAGTGGCAGGTGGTAGTGGCGTAACCAATGTAAAAATCACATATGCTTCCGCTAGGGCCCCAGATGATCTCGACACACGCGTGCTTCGTGCCATGATCATCAAGGGTCTGATTGAGCCTATCTCAAGCGTTTTTGTAAATCTGGTGAACGCTGATTTCAATGCTAAACAAAGAGGATTACACATAGTTGAAGAACGTATTATACTTGATGGTTCACCAGAAAGCCCACTTGATTCAATCCAAGTTCAAATCTTCAGCGTGGAATCAAGATTTGCTAGTGCAATATCTGATTTTGGCGAAATCAATGTCGAAGGTCAGGTTAAAGATGGAATCCCACACTTGACAAAAGTAGGATCTTTTGGGGTAGATGTTAGCTTAGAAGGCAATATCATACTCTGCCGGCAATTTGATCAGCCTGGAATGATAGGAAAAGTTGGTAGCATTCTGGGCGAGGAGAATGTGAATGTGAGCTTTATGAGTGTTGGAAGGATAGCTCCGAGGAAGCAAGCTATAATGGCTATTGGAGTCGATGAGGAACCAAGCAGACAGTCATTGAGAAGGATTGGAGAAATCTCAGCTGTTGAGGAATTTGTTTACCTTAAGTTGTAAAGATTCATTATTCTTTTGTTGTACAGCACCCAATTTTTGTGAAATACAGCACAAGGAAAAATCAACTTCCAATCCAGTGTATTAACAAATTTTGCAAGTATTCCTTGTATCCTTTTTTCTGCTTTCAAGTTTCCATATATGTGCAAAATGCAAACCGCATGCAATCTTTTATTTAAAACAATTCGCCCTTTCAGTGGTTCTAACTTTTCCTATCTATCATCAGTCATCACTTATTGCTGGCATGAATAGCCTATCTTTTGAACCATATACTAGTTTCAGTGGCATAGTTCAATCGATTCTGCGCATAATTCAGTGCAGGATCAATACGCCCTTGTAACTATCATCAGTGGAAATTAAACGTATGAGATACTTAGTTTAGAAAATGAAATGTTGCTTAACTAAAAGTCAGGACAACTACGTTGTTTTAAACTATAAAACAGGTCAGACATCACGTTTTGATTCATTCAAAACAGTTGGCCATTAACTTCATTACTTCATATTTCACTGGTAATAAGAAATTACAATATATTTTGCAACTTCCTAATCACAAAAGCATTATTAAGATACAGTGGTTAAATGTTACCAAGAAGCCAATGACAAACAATAGTTCCTACTTATGAACCAGAAAGAAATGGGACATGAGCAAGAGTAGTCGGAAGGGATACGGGGAGATGGTGAACAGCCAAATACGCAGCAATACCAGCCGCATAACCAGCAAAAGCAAAGCCACTTACCTGAGGACAAAGAAAAAATAGAGTGGCTCAGTTTAAGGTATGAAAATTCATTTAGTCTCGTAGATAATACTTGTCTTGCAAAATATAGATTGCGCAGGTACCAAAATAATTGGACATTCTCCATCCCCATAAATGCAACACCAGCAGCAGATCCGATGACTAACTTGGATCCACCTGTACCAGCACAATATGCTACGAGCTGCCAGAATT
>NW_027355096.1:0-4805 GCF_012295235.1 Primulina huaijiensis
ATGCTAAGAGTATTATTTTTTATTTTGAATATTGGTAGGATTGACATGTCTCACATATTACGATCCGTGAGACGGTCTCACATGAGACTCACTCCAATAATTTTGAGTAATTATTTAAATACTTATACGTATTCATTTTAATACTTCGTTCATCGCATGAATGACGGATAGACTTAGCTCCGACTAATCTTGAATCCAATCCAAATAATGAATACATGCACATGCAAAGAAACGAATATATGGCCAGGTTTCGAATGGCTATCAACCCTATTCACGCAATATATGTGAGTGAGTACGTTCTTGCTCTGGCTTTTTTTTTCACCAAACAAAGCAACCCAACCCCCTGAAATTTCCGTTATATAAAGCCCCTCTTTTCAGGATCTTCTTCTTCTTCCTGCGATTCAACTGCTTCTACTTACCTCGCCAGCTGTAAACCCCCGCAAATTAATCCTTCGTCTCCCACAAAATTCAATCATGGGACTGGAGAAAAATGAACTGTTCCTCTTGTCTTTCATGGCTTTTTTGGGATTCACCATGGGTGCTACTGTATACGAAGTCGGTGACTCTGCGGGATGGACGGTTACCGGAAATGTGGATTACGGCAGATGGGCTTCTTCGAAGACGTTTCGAGTTAATGATACTCTTCGTAAGTTCTTTTCTCTAGCTGATTAAATTCAAGATTCGTTGATTTCTTGAAAAACTCGAATTCTTTGGGAGGGGGTACTGGCCGGTTCTACATTTTCTCACCAACCTCCATCTTGAATTTTCGCACATCGCATTATTGAAACAAAAACAACATGGGATTCGTCATCACATGCATGTTCTCTTTCTTCTTATGTAAATACCATATAGTATGCGTTCTTCTAAATCCGCCATAATCCTATATATATACCGGTGGGTTAAAGGAAGTTTAAATCTATATACACACACACTTTTTGTGATACGATTGTAAAAACATGAATTTGTGCGTAGTTTTCAAATTCGACCCGCAGGATCACAATGTGCTGCAAGTGAGCCTGTCGGACTTCCATTCGTGCGACGCTACTGCTCCGATGGCCACCTACTCCACCGGAAATGACTCGTTCTTCATACGGAGCCCCGGCCACTACTTCTTCTTCTGTGGATTTCTGGGCCACTGCCAGGCTGGTCAGAAAGTCGATATTCGGGTACCCAAGCCTCTTGGGCCCGTTGGAGCTCCAATTGGAAGCCCAATCCAGCCTCCTGAGGCCTCGCCCAATGGGCCAATGGAACCAAGCCCATCCAGCGGCGAATCTATCATATGTTTCCAAAAAATTTGGCTATTACTGGTTTTTCTCACGTGGGATTTGTTTTAATTGTGGGATTATGCTTCATATCAGGAATCTTTGGTAAGTGAATGTTTTGGACAAAAGTATAGTTGTTAGAGTGGTTTATTGGAGGATTGTTTGCTTTTAGGACGTAATTTTGTTCGTCGACGTACATAATTCTAACTCGAATCTCATTGAAGTACTTCGAAAGCCATGGAAATGCACGTGATGAAATTTAAGAGAAAAATTACGTGAAGAACAGCGCAAAATTGTAAAATGGGATGATTGATCTTCAACCATGTTTTGCAACTCAATAAGGGGCTATGCCTATGTGTTATGCCCACAGTTTAATTTGGTTTACTTGTTTTGTTCGGATCCTAACTTTTACACCAAATAACAAATATATATAAATAATAAAAGAAATTATATTTGAGAACAACATAGGATGAAACTTTCTCTTAACTTATCGAGAATATAATAATATTACAATAGAAGCATTTCGAGGATAGAATTGTGGTCATGAACATTTATTTAAAGAGGTTTTCAACCAAGTTAGTTCAGTATAAGAATCGAAGTAAATCAACTAGACGAATTCTGTATGACACTAAAATGAAAGCTAGGAGAGGATAGATGACAAGAAGACTACCCAACCAACCTTACTAAAAGACATAATCATTAGATGTATCGAAAACAACTTCGCCATGCGGGTTTCGGATCTATTTTTGAGTTCGCAGCATAACATCTGATGGAAAAACGACCTAACATGATAGAGAAGAGCTCGTCAATATAGCTAGAATGGCCTGCCTAACTTTCGACGATTTTCAATTCGAAAGCATCTGGATTTGTTTCCGAGGAATGCAGGCAAGCCATTCTTGGCTACTGAAACTAAAACTCTCGTCTTCATGTAAGGTTTATCTTCCTTGGTAACATTAAGGTGTGAGGATGAATCTTTCCCATTTGAGTAGTATTTATAGCCAAATTAAGAGCACAAATATTGACCCTACCTTAGCCAAAATACCTCATCCATAACTTATGCATGATAAGATTGCAACCCGTGTAGGAATATATATATTCTTTTGAACTCGAAGGGAACCTTGTGTTCTTTTCTTTCAAATCAAAATTTTATATCTTCTTTTCCATATATAAGATTGCAACCCCGTGTAGGAATATACATGAGTTGTAACGTTTTTTAAGAAAAACATTAGTTGTTTTCTGAATCTTGGTTTAAAGACACTTGCTTTGTGGAGATGGAATGTCAACTATTAATCTTAAGGAACAAAGAACAACTTGAAACTGACATGAAAGGAGGAGGCTAAAGGCAAAAAATTCTCGATTATTATTTTTTTTCATAAAAATTCTTACGGTTCAATTGGGTGAAACGAATGTCAGAACCGACGAGACCTATTAAAATATTACTTTTTATGTCAAATTATTACTTTTCATGATCGGTATGTACTGGGCCATCCGGTCTCACCAATAGGCAAACACACATATATAGATTATAATGCTTGATTGACACTATTAGACTAATTGCTTTGATATGGTCTATCACACAAGAAATATGTTCAAATCTCTCGAGATTCAAATGGAAAAATTTTGTTAATCAGAAAAAAATAATGGGAATTTTTGCCAGCTTCCGCCTCCTTCTCTCGTGTCGGTTTCAAGTCGTGTTTTGTTCCTAGAGATATAATAGTTGACATTCCATCTCCACAATATCAGATTACATGAATCACAATCTTCGAATCTAAATTGGATTTCCTTTCTTATTTCACACACACACACACACATAATATATATCACAAGTGGCACTGAACAAAAATTTACAAAAGATATATACATATACATATACATATATATTCCTACACGATGCATAAGTTATTGATGAGTTAGGAATATATTTTTGGATAAGGTAGGGTCAGTATTGGGCTCTTAATTTGGCTATAAATAGTTACCAAATTGAGAAGATATATAATATTCATAAGGAAGAGAAACCTTACATGAAAGATGAGAGTTTTAGTTAAGTAGCCAAGAATGACTTGCCTGCATATCCCTCACACACAAATTTTGAGATGATTTTCAAGTTTAAATTTGTAGAAAGAAAAGCAGGCAGTCATTCGGGCTATATTTACGAGCTCTTCTCTATCATGCTAGGTCTTTTTCTTCCATTAGATCATGTTCCCATCAACACTCGATAGATTGAAGGAGATCTGTTATCATAATTTAAAAGGTTTGCCTTTTATTCTATCTCAACATATTTTGTGCCTATTTCTTTTTTGTTCTAGCTAATTCATTTTTGTATTTTGAAAGACTGAATATCATATTTAGAATTGCACATATACGTACAAAATATGAGCGTCGAGTTTTTGTTTTTGTTTTTTTTTAAAAAAAAACAAATTTATTACGAAGACCAAGTTAATAATATCTCTTGTAAAAATTAAGAATGTTATTTTTTAGAAGTAAATAGCTATTTCTGAAATACGAGGTATTATCTAAAATTAAACCATGTTATTTATTAAAACAATTATTTTAGTAAATTTCGGATTTTTGCCAAAAAAAATTAATAATAATCTTCAAAACAATTCTCGATTGGGCCGCGGTTGCCGGGCCTCACAGTTTGTAAACCCCTTATTTGGTTTGCTAGTTATATTATTTGATTTCTTTTAGTGAAAAGACTAGCTATAATCTGAAAATTAGAAAATATGGAATTCAAATATGACGGGGGTATACAAAATCATATCAAATTTAGAAAGGAAAATACATATCCGATAAAATATCTGTATTTCAATCAAAAATATGGTTTGAGTTCTTACCTTCTTGAGAATAAACTTAAGAAAACTTATTAATTAACACAAAAACTTCAGTGCGATGAATTTTGTTAAACGAATCTTCGTTTCAATATGATAGATGAGATATATGGTGGCCGAATGGTCAAATTTTGAGCTCGATGATCAACTTCAAGTGGAGGGGATTTGGCATTCATCAGCTATCTCCAGGATATATCAATATCTATATTTTACTATAAAATTAAATTACATCACGTTATTTTTATCTTAATTATAATTTGACTATATATTCAAAAATCAGTTAATACTATAAGAGCAATAAATTTACACAAGCACTAAAAAAATCAGTCAAAGCGCGTGTAATTAATTGAATAAAAACAAAAGAAAATGCGAAAATATAAAGGCAAAAATCAAGTACAACGCACCACACCTTAATACTATGTTACTCCCGCCAATCTTAATAAATACTGAACATAAGAAAATCCATTAAATATGTTTATCACTTAATAAATAAATATTTATTTTTTCTCTTACTATATATATATTACACTGCACTTCATTTTTGCTCATCCTACTTCCACATCGCATCACTCTTCAGTCTTCGATTTCTTGAAGTGACACGCTCGCTGTATGTGTATTTATATATATATATTGCGAGAGAAATACTAATCACTGATTCTTGCGCCATTAAAGTTCTTCAGTAGTAAAGCGTGATCTTTCGCTTTTTCACGGATTT
>NW_027355097.1:0-4808 GCF_012295235.1 Primulina huaijiensis
CAAAAACAAATATGACAACTTAGATGACTAAATTAGTTATTTTCCATTACGATAATATAAATATGGCATATATTCATGTGATTTTAATTATCTGAATGGTTAAATTAGTTACTTAAATTTTAATTTTTCTCATTCATGAAGTTGTCTTGAACAACTTATTAATTTAGATTTGCTTATTGATAAATTTTTTTGATTCAACATGTTTTGGTGAGAAAAGTATCAGGATAAGATACTTGTTGGAAAGTTATCGTAGTAGGTTGTGTCAAGTTGCTACAGTTGTCGTATGATATGGTTGGCGGCGTGAGGCGGCGTGAACTGTGAAAGAAGTTTTATGGAGACACCAAATTTTAACAAGAAGATTAAAATCTATTGTGGAGAGTGCAAACAATAAGATTAGTCTATACTATATGGTCTGATATAGCTCTAGCAGTGATTCACATTCTCTTTGAACTCATGGGTCTATCATCATCATACCTATTGGCACCCAAGTAGCCTTCATGTTCACTCTGTTGTTTTAGTATGAGATTATATGATGCCATAATATAAAAATCAAAAGTTATATATCTTGCACCAAAAATGTCAATCTGTATTTTTTGGAAAAATGATAATGGTGAAATCTCTACTTCATTAATCGATCCCAGCATCTATATTTGATTATCAGCTTCTTTTGTCTTAGAGTTTATTCATTAAAAAAAATCCTACAAGACATGAAAACAAGAATTTCATTAGGAAATAAAATATTTTAAATATAAATCTATCATATCTAGAGTTTATTGAAGATCTTAATAGTATAGAAAGATAAAACTTTATAATTTAATATACACAATATTATCAAAAATGAAACTATAATTAAGGAATAAATTATATTATTTTCAATCTACCTTTTTTTGTCTTTGTAGACAAAACATACAAAAATACTAATCAACAAAACTCCCTTGAGTTAGCACGCAACTCCCCCAGAGTGAGAGACCCGTCTCCCCCTGAATTTAAACAACTTAAATCAGATGTTTTTAGAGCAGTACTGTTAGAAATATTGCAACACGAGAAACCAGAAAACTGAGCAATTCATTAAATGGTATTTATCAAGACGCTAACAATAAAGGCGAATCAAACAACCTAATAAAAGAGATAATAAAACCAACTAAATAAACCAAGCAAACAAAGGAGCATCTCCATCAAACATTTTTGCAACAGCTTCAGCATCATCTCCCTCTTTTTGTCTAGAATAGACGACCACATCAAGAAGCAATCTAGAGTCTGCCACATGAGCCTCATAATGGGCAATAAGCTCTTTGGCATTCTGAATTTTTTGAAGTCCAAAATCGATCTGGGCATGGATAAGAGAGGTAGATAGCATGACATACTTAGAGGGTTTCACACCAGATGAAGAGGTCCTGTTGCAAACCACCGGGAAAACATCAGGCTCAAACCAGGGCAGATCAAGTTTTTTATTTCCTTTGAAGTATGCCGGTGTAATATTCAGCAAGTCACTGACATCCAAAAGTTCTTCACCCATGTAACGGACAAAGAATTGTGATTCTAGAATCACATAGATCAAAGAGGGGAATCCAGTTTCGGATCGCAGTCTTGTGTAGAACGGATTAGAATGAAGTCAGATTCGCTTTCACAACCACAAGCGCGCCCTTCGCAATTTTTATGTTAATGTTCTTGATACAAGGTTTGCACCCGATATCATCCAATTGCCCTGAAGACAAATTTTTCGTCAACCCTTCACATGTCTTACATCTTGTATGGTGCGTATGGTTCCATAAAATATTTTTATTTTTATGGTACCGATCCCAACGATTTTCAAGGCATGATCATTTTCCATGAATATATATCCTCTTGAGACTGGTTCATTATGATCGAATCATTCCCTCTAAGACGTCATATGCCATGTAGCTCCTGAATCCATAATCCATGAATCACAAAATTTGTGTCTGTCTTTTGCAACTATTGTTGCTTCGCTCAATAATATTTCACCACTTCCTTGAGAACCCTTTCCGTTCCTCGTACACTCTTTCTTGAAGTAGCCATTACCGCCACATTTAAACTAGTAAATATTTTTTTTTACTTTTTGACTTTGACCTACCTCTCTTTTGGCTCCCACTGGAGTCATAATTCATAAATCTTCCTCTTATCATCGGTAAAGCCTCTGCTTGCTTCGAATTTACCAACATATCTTCCTTATTCTTACATCGGTTTTCTTCTCTAAGAACCGCAGTTAAAACATCGTCAAATTTTAAAGATCCGTAAGGATATTGTTGGTTAAGTTAATGATAAGTTGATCATATAAATCTGATAGACTTTGATATTTAGTGTATTTAGTGTGTTGATATAGTCGGTCATCGATGAAGATTTCGTCATCCGAAGATTATAAAGTCTTATCTTTAGGAAAATCATGTTTTCCAGTGACTTGATCTCGTATATTTTTGTCGGAGTATCCCAAATATCTTTTGTTGTCTTTATCTCTGAGACACTTGACAGTACTTCGTCTGTTATAGTCATGTGTAAATTGGAAACAACATTATTATTCATCTCATTCAATTTTACATCGTCTGTCATTTTCCACAACATAAAATTGCTCCTATTGAACTTTGTTATCTTGCATCTGCCCGCCATTATGTCTACAACAATTTAGTAGACTACTTCCACCTCTTTATGTATCCCAAAAGTTCATACAGATTTGCAACAACTTTTTCCGCGTTCACAATCACAAGCGCGCCCTTCACAATTTTCATGTTCACGTTCTCGATGTTGGCTTTGCACCCGATATCATCCAATTTCCCTAAGGACAAAAAATTCTTCGTCAACCCCTTCACATGTCGTACCTCCTATATGGTACGAATGGTTCCATAAAATATTTTTATTTTTATGGTACCGATCCCAGCGATTTCTAAGGCATGATCATTTTCTATGAATACAGATCCTCCCGAGACTGGTTCATTATAATCGAACCATTCCCTCTAAGACGTTATATGCAATGTCGCTCCTGAATTCATAATCCATGAGTCTCAAAATTTGTATCTATCTTCTGCAACTGTTGCTGCTTCGCTGAATAATTCACTTACTTGAGAACCTTTCTCGCTCCTCGTACGCTCTTTCTTGAAGTAGCCATGATCGCCATATTTAAACTAGTAAATATTTTTATTTTTACTTCTTGACTTTGACCTACCTTGGCTTTGGCTCCCACTGGAGTCATGGCTCATAAATCTCCCTCTTATCATCGGTAAAGCCTCTACTTGCTTCGAAGTGACCAACATATCTTCCTTATTCTTCCGTCGGCTTTCTTATCTGAAAATTGCAGTTGAGACATCGTCCAATTTTAAAGATCTCATAAGGATATTGTTGGTTAAGTTGATCGTATGAATCTTGTAGACTTTGAAGTAAAAGCTCTGCACTTTCATTTTCCTCTATTGTATACCCCATCGAGGTGAATCGGGTAAATACTAAATAGAGTATTTAGTGTGTTGATATAGTCAATCGTCGTTGAGGGTCGTTGAGGATTTCACCATCTGAAGAGTATAAACCCTTCTCATTAGGAAAATCATGTTGTACAGTTACTTGACCTCGTATATTTTTGTCAGAGTATCTCAAATATCTTTTGTCGTCTTTATCTCTGAGATACTTGACAGTACTTCGTCTGCTATAGTCATGCGTAAATTTGCCATAACATTATCATTCATCTCATTCCACTTTTCATCGTCTATCAATTCCCTCGGTCTATCCCCGATAGCCGCCAAACAATTTTTCTTTTTTAAAAATGCTTGTATCTTTATTTTCCACAGTAGAAAATTTCTTTCATTGAACTTTGTTATCTCGTATCTGCCTTCCATTTTGCCTACAACAATTTAGTAGACTGAAAAAAATAATCACGCCTAAATAAAAATTCTCAAAAAATCTTTTCTGATGTGAAACATCAGTATAGGCAACCACATAGCATACTCAATATTTTATGAAATTTTAAACCAAGGCTCTAATACTGCTTGTTGGTCACAGGTGCGACAACTTGAGATATAAATATGAAAACAAAGAATGAAATTGGACACCGAAATTTACATGAAAAACTCAAAAATTTATTAGGATAAAAACCACATGCAACATGAAAAGATTACACTATAATATTTTTTTTTATTTACGACCTCTCACTATGTTTCCAATAAGAACACACTTTCTTAATAAAGGAGAACAAAACAGTTTACAAATATTATAGAACTACATGCTCAAAGAATTAGAGATGCTCGAGAGAAGAGATGAATGAATTTTGAGAAGATTAGAATGAGAGGAGGAGATCTCTATTTATAGAGCTCCCTTAACGTTTGGTTTGTGGTTATCTTAATTATGACAACCACAAACCACCGACCATAACTCACCACTCACCCCATTAATTATCGACATTTTGGACTCCCTTAACTCGGTGCAAGCAGTCACGGGGAGGGATGAGGACTTGAATTACACATGAGCTATTGATATACTCCATATATATATAACTCACCATCTATTTTACTCAAAACTCAGTAAAAGTCATAAAATCGTAAACGTCAAACCAAACCTAAAACTAGCATTTTTAAAAAATAGCATGAAACGCTATAACTCCTCTCAAAAACCACCCTGACTTCCAAAAGTCATCAAAATCTTTAAAGTAATATAAAAGCATAACTATGCGAAAAAACTAGCAAAGGTCATCGGGTTAGTGTACCATCCGTCCAGCCAGTTCAGTCATCCAACCCTCCTATCTCAACAGTAAAATCCACACTTGCATGATTTACACCTAGTGAGTCTATTGACTCAGCAAGCCTTAACCATAG
>NW_027355098.1:0-4845 GCF_012295235.1 Primulina huaijiensis
TTATGCATGGCTTATACGTAGTCTAATTTACGGGTTCTACATTTACTCTAATATATTGTCTTCCCCTATTATTCTTGTCTACTATCCTATATATCTTTTGAACAAGTTTGCAATTATGGTATCGATAGTGTCTTGCCTTCACTAAGGTAGGTACTACTGAACTTGATCCGCTACTGGATCTATTATGTTAGTAGGCTTTCCTCTCAGGCTGAACATAACCTAATCCAAAATGTTACCATTGTTCGTGTGATTTACATGCTTTTCAACTTCAATGATTTGTTCATTATGTTCATATATCGTATTGGATTTAACAAAATGAATGTATTTTCTTTTGCACATATTCAACTGCGGTTGGGTACTGGTTTCATAATTTCTTTATGACTACTGAATCCGAGACCAGTTCTGTCTCCAGATTGCTTCTATAGTTCTTGCATCTTCTATAATAAAATAGAAGACTTATTTCACGCATTTACTAGTAAAGATAACTTCTGATTCTCAATCTTTACTCTTTCATTCCTAGTCTTAAACTTAATCACCTCGGCTTTAAGATCATTGCAACTGTCCTCTTGTGACCAAGTGGACTAATTGATTTGATTAGTTTAGCTTTGGTTTTCAGCTTTGATTTTGTCGAATGATTGAGAAAACTTCGAGTACTCCTCAACCATGTCATGCAATGCTTTAACTAAATCAGCTCGTGTAAATTCATCTGAGTAAAAATCGAATACCACATCAGTAGTTGTGTCCAAATCAGCATCGACCACTACACACTGAATTTGTTCAACATAGCTTTCACTGGATTACCTTTTTGAATCGGAGGATTCAGAACTGGAGTCTACCCATTTATTTTTGCTTTCTTCAGCAATGTGTCTTACGGTTTTTTAAGGACTTCTTGTCATTACACTTATGTCCTTTCTTTAGGACAATCAGCAAAGAAGTGACCAGCCTTCCCACAATTAAAACATGCCATGCCATCGGATGGTGACACCTTCTTTAAGTTCCTGTTGGGATTCTGATAAGTTTTATGACTTTTCTTCATAAATCTTGAGAATTTCTTGATGAACAATGGCATAGCATCGCTGCTGATTTGCTCAGTAGTCTTCTCCGATACTGGGTCAGCAATGGTCACTACAAGGGCCTAGGTTAGATTGTTTGAGATAGGTTCTTCTCCGCTCCTGATTTTCAATTCAAATTTGTATGCCTTTAGATCAGAAAACAAGTCATGCAATTTCACTTTTTTAGATCCTCTGATTCTATAATAGTAATCGTTTTTACGTCTCACCCCTTGGAAGGGGACTCATGACTTTCAGTGTAACTTCTGTGTCAGTGTACTCTTTTTCAAGAGCTGCCCACTCGATTATAATGCTACTGAATCTGTCTTCAAAGTCATTAAGAGATTATTTGTACTTCATCTTGATGTTTTTGAATTTCTGCGTGGCTACTGTGAGTTTGTTCTTTTTGTTTGATCATTTCACTCATATTATGATAGATATATGCATACGACACGCATGAAATTTTAAATTAATCTGGCAACGCCCGGATACATGGGTTAATAAAAAAGATTAAAAAATGAATTAATCATCAATACTATAGAACTATCGAACGTCAATAATAATTATAAAAAAGTGAATTATTCTATGTTTTTTTATGTTTAATTTAACTGTATAGTTAACATGAAACTAAATCAACAAAAGTTGTGTAAAATGAAGTTCTAACTCGGGACACTTGGAAAAGCGAGAGACTAAATCGGGAAAATGTGATAAAATGCAGGACTAAATAGAGAATTATCATTGGATCATATGTTTACTTTCCGTCATTTTTAATTGTGTAGTTAATGGGATGACCAAATCAGGAAAAGTTACTAAAAATGAAGTACTAAATCGAGACAATATAAAAATTAGGGATCGGAAAAATGTTATAAAATGATTGAATAAATAGGGAATCATCTTTTAAAAAAGCGAAAATGAAAAACATGCACATCCTTGACATTAATTTTACTAAATTTCAAGTAATAAAATTAAATTGGTACACGTTTTATAGTTTATAAATTGTACATAAATAATAAAATAGTAAAAAGGCTTACGAGCTGAGCTCTTGTATGATCATATAAAAAATAAAACTCGAGCTTAAATCGAAGGTCTCACAAGCCAGCTTGGCTCCTCTTATGCCCCTGACAAGAAATGTGACACTATTGTTGTTGAACATTTTTCTGATACGGTAGAGGTTAAGTTCAGTGCATGATGTCTGAATACGATACAAAGACCATATTGACTCACTCATGCCTCCAAAATGCTCCAAAATATCCATCTATCTAGACTTGCTGCTACTCATTTTTATCTTGCTCAGACAAAGTGATGTGCGCGATCAGCATGACGTTTAAAGAAGATGCTAGCAGAAAATCAATTTAATGCTACAAATTATTTTGTCACAGGAACAAGCAATTCATCATACACACGGATCACATTGTTTGTGTATTGAGACACACACAATGGTAGAAATCAAAGCAACTTAATGTTTGTGACTGTCTTTATGTAGCACAACATTAGGAATATGAAATCAGACTTACATACAGGTAAAGCGGTACCACATGGTAAGAAAGATGAGACGATTCAGACGCGCTGTGTAGATTTACCCTGGAGTCGCAATGAAAATGCATACAATGATAAGAGAAGCTCTTTCAACTTCTCTCTGGTTGAATCATCAATCAAGTTGCCTTCGCTGTCAAATTTCGCAGGAGGCTGGAATGCTTGAACAAAAAGCTCTGGTTTGTTGATGAAATGAATATCAAGAAAAACACCGATTTGACGGAGATGATATTGTGAACGGCCCCCACCAAAACTTCCGCCCGCGCTTACTATCGCACCTGCTTTATCCGCCCACACATTAGGTGGCCTGGATGCCCAATCAATTGCATTTTTCAGGGGTCCTGGCCACAGAAAAGAAGCAAAATACATTATAAGATGCTAAGATACAAAAACTGTTCAGATCAATGAAATATCCATGAAATCTAAAAGAGGTTATTGGCCCTGCCGTTAGAATTGAAATTTCGTTCCCGCATTCCCTCTACCTAAATGGTAAATACAAATTTCAAGTGATTTATTAAAAATTTTAAACCCTTACTCCACCCTTGCATAGTCCATTTGCTTTCCTTATGCGTTGTACATGATAACACTGATTGTCTGGACCTTTATTAGCTGAAAGAAACAAGTGTGTAACTTATTTGTGTCAAGAACACTTATTCTAGTAAAGCCAGATGTTTACCCATAAATTTCGATTAATGGATTGGAAGATATCTTATCCATCAATTCCAATCCATCAATTGTACATCTTTATTTCTTTATTAATGAATTTTGTTTCCTATAAAAAAAATGACATCGCATCTTTCATATATGCAGATCACCGGACAAGTACCTGTTACTAGTTTTTCATCTAGGCTGTGGATAAATTCTGATTGGACATTGATCCAATATTTCATTACTAATCATCTCCAAAATTGTAGTAGGATATTGTTGTTCTTTGTAAGTGCTATACTTCTGACTCATCCCAATTCCATATTCTCAACATATCAAACTTGCTGTCCATGCAAATGTTTTTCCAGCCAGCTGAAGGTAAAAAAACTTTATTTCCTTCGATAATATAACTACAACCAGCTAGAATGCTAACCCCAAGTCCCAACCTTGAGATAGAGCTTCTCTCTCTTTACATCAAGAATGTGAGTACAACAAACACATCTAAAACTTTCACGAGCAAAGAACCTCTATATGATACGGTGAATAAAGATTAATTTGTAAATATTGGCAGATTAAAAACACGAGATGAACATCGATTCAGTGAACGAAACAATCTTGTACAGAAAAGTAACTGCTAAATATTTTATTTATCAGCTACATTAAGTTAGCATGAGATAAGAGTTGTTTTATTACCAGCAACAGAGTAATTGTACTCGGGTGAAGCAAAAAGATAGCAATCGGCAGCGAGAATCTTCTGCCGGAAAGCCTCAACAGCGGGCGGGTAAGTCCCATTTACCTCAAGATCAGTGTTGAGAAGTGGTAAAGGTGATATATCCACATACTCTATCTCCAAACCATTAATTGATTTTGATATCTCGATAGCTAGATTGCCAGATCCATTTTTCGCGTGTATAATGGCACCATCGCCATCATAAAACAAGCAGGAAACAAAGAAACCAATTCATATTTGCTCAGCAAAATGAGAAAGAAAACCCCAGTGTCTTCAAGAAAAGCAAATTGAAGATGACAACTACACATAAAAAACTAAATATGTCTCACAGAGGGTACCAATCTCTGAATATAAAACCATGTCTTCTACAAATCCAAACAACATTTCTATGTTCCAGTTAACAAATTCGGTCACAACTCTAATTAATGGACGAAAACGCAAATTAAGGGGGAAAAATAACATAATTTGTATCTTCTGAGGAGGGACCTGATCCTAAGCTAATACGATGGAATTCCACCAGCAATAGATCAAAAGAAATTCTAACAAAAAAATCAACTGAAATTATGCAATGCACAAGATAATATAATCGATCAAAAGCTTCTTTTAACTGAAAAAACTTTATCAACGGATCTGAATCTTATAAGATAATAATAAAAAAAAAAACAAAATAAAGAGAAAAAGGAAAGGAAAGGAAAGGAAAATACCAGCGCGTATGAGGCCTCGATTGAAGGAACTTTTGCGGAGAGAACCGCCGATAGCTGCAACTTTTACTATGGGTGGAGTTGGAATGGCTGCCATTGGTTTGAAGCAATGAAGAATCTCGGCTCTGTCTTGTAGTTTAATCAACGGGAAATTGGACTTAACTCCCCGGCCGCCGTTTTTTTTTGT
>NW_027355099.1:0-4854 GCF_012295235.1 Primulina huaijiensis
CGGTCGGTTCGGTTTTCGAAAGGTTCGGTTCAGTCGGTTCGGTTCTGACCGATTGCACACCCCTAATTCTAATACTGTTCACAATCAGAGACATTGTTTCTCATGTAGATCATACTAGAAATCCACACGAAATTTTAGTAGAGATTAACAATAGCCGAAAATTGTAGGATTCTGACGGGTCGCCAGCGTCGCTGTCGGGGCAAGAAGGCGGTGTCACGATGGTTTTGCAGTGGCTTGGCCGTGAGCCTTGGTGGTCAAGGTGGTGGCTAAAATTCTCAAGTGAGAGAGAGAAATCTAGACATGATATTTCTTGTGTTAATTATGTGTATCAATTCTTTGAGAACATGTATTTAATAAAATTAATATTTCAATCCTACCAAGATTTATATTTTAATCATAATTTTGTATTTTCATTAATTAAAACTCTCATATGCTATTTCTCATTCTTGAAAATACTATGCACAATCAACTATTGATAAGCTTGTGTGACCCTCAATGATTCAAAGATATAGCTAGCTGTCTGTTCATAACTTCATGTGATTCAGAAAAACATTTGTTCGTATTCAGGCTTACCCTAATTAGCCTCATTTTTTCCATCAACCCTGTTAGTTGTAGTTAATTCAGGTAAAGTGTTTAGAAACAATGGTTGAATAAACACTTTATCTTTTTGAGTTATTTTTGGAATATGAGTTAGTTTTTTGAGGAACTGATCTTGAAAGTTTGTATGTTGGTATCATTCAGTTAACTAAAATAGTGCAGAAATAAATTGAAAGATAGATTTGAATATTTTAAATTGGGTACTGTAAAAACTGAAGTAATGAAAAATGAACACACAAATTTTTATGGATATTCAAAAACTTCAAATGCTCCTATATCACCCCTTCTATCTCAAGGATAGATTTTCACTAAAAGACTTTAATTAATTACAGCTAGTGTAACAACCCACTTCAGTTTGGACTCAAACACTGCCAAAACTTAAACTCTTAGCTTTTCTTACACTTATCAGTTGATAACTGAATTCCTTAAATGAGTAGCCTGATTGCTACGAATAAATCCGTGAAGTGTGAGCTTGATATTGCAATTTTCAAACTGGATATCAACTTTAGAATAAATTGCAACTGACTTAAAAACTGATTGTTCTTTGAATATTTAACTTGATATTCACATGAAATCGTCTCTTCTTATTGTTTTCACGAGCGAACTCCTCAACTATTTATAGTCTTTGAGTTCGACTTTCACATTGAATGCATTAATTAATGGTGTTCGTTGAGCCATCTTTTTTTTCCATGTAGACATCCTTCTTACAATAGTACGATGTTTCATACCGCTATGCGTCAACATTTCTACTCAGGTACTGAATGTTAGTTTGTCTGCTGAGATTCAAACTGCAACTGATGACATGGCTAACTGATCAGTTCAGATGGTCTTATAATTGGTAATTAGTTTTAACTGACGTTCTTTCAATTTGAACGTTATGTTAGTTTCAGTTTGAGTATTTTAGTTATGCTTATATCAGTTCTACGAATAATACATTCAGTTCTGATATTCAGTTCTGATATCGATCAATTTGTCAATATCCGAATCATCAGTATTTGGACTAGTTAATATTTTGAGAACTTTATTTTATTACTTCAGTTCTTCTTAGTCTATTTAAATTCGATAAGTCTTTTTCAATTTGAAGATCAGTTTTGTGCTATAAGTTCAGTCTCTGTTCAGTTCGGGTCTTCAGTTCGGTTACTTGTTGGTTTGTCAAACTTCGAAACTTATTATTTCTCAACAAACCCCTTGATTAAGAACATCAGAATTCAATTCTGATTACACATATCAGATCATGGTAAGAGTGTCTAGTAGTATCGCCCCACACTCTCCTAGGAATCACTGATAGTGCCCGCAATTAACAGTAAGTTATGATTAGCTTACACTACGGTCCTTTCTACTCATATATAAAGTTCGAATATGCAACCATTGATATAACAAGAGTTGCATATGAATTTAATAATAATTTGATGTATATTTGAGTAATAATATTGACATAATATATGCAACAAAGGAAACACCTTTTCATAATGCACATGTAGTATTCTGGCTAGAGATTACTTGCACTAATGAATTGTTAGATCACATAGAATATCTTCACCCATAGGCTAGCGGTGCATACCCGAATACAATGCATTGGCTCCTACGTATATCGAATCTTCACCCAACCTCGCCACCTGATTACCCTCAATGGAGTCAGTAAACAGATCAAATGACATACTAGTAAAAGATGCTCCATGTTGCGCCGATTCAAATGAATAATGATGTACAACCATAACCTCCGACATATCCACTCAGTAAGTGATAACCACTTGGAATGTTTTAGGGATTTTTGTCCAATGCTACATAAAATGATCACTAATATGTTTGAACAGACATCCCTGTGCTCTTACCAATGAAATATGACGTTTACATCATAGATACTAGTCTCAAGCTCGAGAGATTTGTATCCTTGTTTTATTTGACTAAATTAACTAAGAACGAATTTAGAATATATAGTACGCTACCTAATGAATTTGATGATCCACTAGACTCGTGGACCTAATGGTACTTATAGTATATTCAAAGACGTTATCTATGCAGCTTTCATGAGAATTTAGTAAATTAAATGTCATAATTGGACAAATCGTAAAATATTATTAAAATAAAGATTATTTTGACATAAGTCAATAAAACAAAATCCAAAAGTTTACTTGTTGGGCACCTACTCTAACAATCTCCTACATGTCCAATAGACAACTACCCATAGAGCTCAAGCTCATTGCTTCATGTTGCTTCTCAAAAAATTATCCTCGTAGGGGCTTCGTTAGTGGATTAGCAACGTTAACTGCAGAGGCAACTCACTCTACTAATACATCTCGTCTCCGCACAATCTCTTGGACGATGTGTAACTTCCTCATTATATGTTTGGATCATTGACGAAACCTCACTTCTTTTGCTTGCACAATGGCACCAGAGTTTTCGTAGTACGCTGGGACTAGATCAGCTCCTTGAGAAATGACACCTAACTCTTGAACGAAATTCCTCATCCAAGCAGCCTCTTTTTCCGCAACTGATGCAGCTATGTATTTGCCCTCAGTGGTTGAATCCGATGTAGTGTCTTTATTGAAACTCTTCCAAGAGACAGAAACACCATTGAGCATGTATACAAATGTAGAGGTTGATTCCGAATCATCCACACTTGATTGGATGTTAGAATTAGTGTAGCCTCCAATTTTAATTCTCCACTCCTGTAGACCATAAACAAATTCTTAGTCTTTCTTAATTATTTAAAATTCACGGTCTTCCAACGCAATGAACAAGGATTCAACTGATATCTACTTCCAATACACAGTTCAAAAACAACATCAAGTCCAGTAGATAACATATCATATATAATGCTATTAATGGCAGACTCATATTGAATGCGAGTCATGGTTTCTATCTCTTCATCTATCTTAAGACACATAAACATGGATAGAGACACACCATGACACATTGGGGGATATCCTCTCTTGGAATCCTCTATAGAGAATCTCCTCAATATGATATTGACATAAGTGGATTCGATAACCACTATCATGCTCTCTGATCTATCCATGTAGATCTATATATATAATAAATATGAGGCTTCACTAATATCTTTCATGAAGAATGTACTAGCTAACCATACTTCAGTGGATTGAAGTATACTACATCATTCTCAAAGAGTAGTATGTTATCAGCAAAAAGTACTATGAATGTCATTGCACTCCAACTTAACTTCTTGTATATACAAGGTTCTTCAGAATTATTAACAAAATCAAATTATTTGATGGTGTTATCAAATCTGAGTTCCAACTCCTCAATGCATATTTTAATACATAAATAGATCTCTAAAGTTTTCATACTTTATGTTCACTTTCTACTGATGTGAATCCTTCAAGTTTAGACATATAAATCTCTTTCTTAATATCACCATTAAGGAATGTTGTCTTCACATTCATCTGACATTTTTCATAGTCATACCATGCTGTTATGCAAACATTATTCTTATGGACTTGAACATTACAACTTGTGAAAATGTTTCAACATATTCAATTTCTTGTCTCTGAAATATCACTTTTCTACCAATCTAGTTTTGAAGTTCATCACCTTCCCATTCATCTCAGTCTTCATTTTGTAAATCCATTTTCTCCCTATGGGAACAATTCCATCAGGTGGATTTAGTAAGGACCATACTTTGTTCAAATACACAGAGTCCATCTCAGAATACATGGCTTAAATCCATTTGGATAAATTGGCATCTGAAAATGCTCTTTTGAAATTTCTTGGATCACGTCTAAGAATAGGCTCATCTTGACCCTCTTCAAGTAGCAGGCTCATCGTATTAGGTAGCTTTGAGAACTTTCGGATCTCTTAGGAGCTTATATCTCTTTGACTGGCTGTTGGGATGTGGTTTTATTATTTCAGGGGTGGATGTTTCTTGAATCTCCTTGAGTTCGATCATCCCTCATTTTCTATACAAAAAAAATCTTTCTCCAAAAAGGTGACATTCCCTAAAACAAATACTTTTGTTTCTTTGGGATCATAGAAATAATATCGAGTAAAATTCTTTGAATAACCCATAAAGTATCACAAATTATCTTTACTATCCAATTTATATCCCATTACATTCTTCACATAAACAGGACATCCTCATATTTTTAGCAAATAATATTTGAGAGTTCTTCTCATCCATATCTCATATGATGTTTTATCCACTACCTTTGTATGGACATTGTAGAGGCCCGTATTTCGTACTTGAAATTTTGTGGAAAAATTAAAAATTTTCTCTTTAATTAAATAAAAAGCCTCATT
>NW_027355100.1:0-4891 GCF_012295235.1 Primulina huaijiensis
CATTAGAGGCATTATGTTATGTATATTGGATAATGATGCCTGAATCTCGAAAAATAGCATAAAATTTGCAGGTTAGTATTGAACACTATGTTTTTAAGAAGATTTTATCTCGAACTTGGTATTTCGGAATTTGAAAATCTTTTTCCAAGATTAAAAAACTTCAACTTGTGTTAGCATAGAAAAAACACAAGTTTTATAACCAGAAATATATAAACTCTATTTTTCATAGAAGAAAGAAAAACAATAAGTTATGCAAGTGTTTGATTCAAGTTAGAAAATAATAATGATAAAAATGGTTTGATCTTCTCAATTTAATGTTGTCTTCTAAAAAACATGTTGATTCAATCCTATGATTGTCTTTTAGTCTATAAAACTGATTTGAGCCATCAAAGTATGCCAATAGGATGAAAAGATATCAAGAAAACCTGCATCTGTTCGTGAAACATGATGACTAGAGTTAGGACGCCACTTTCTAGGTGCCCCAGCTCTGCACAGTATCGCCTGGAATTTCCAGGCAGTACCATCGCCCTTGTGCCATGCGATGCCTTTGTTGCCTGGAAATTCCATGTAGCACTTATAGCGCGGGTTCCCCCCTCCAGTGAAATCATTTCTAGTCATTTGGTGTTTTACTAAACTTCCACGCTTAATTTTCATTTATTAAGTATGAATTACAACAATTGTCAACATGAATGGAATTAATATATGAATGTACGTGATGTCGAAAATAAAGTTTACACAGAAAATTATCAGATCAAGAGATGTGGCTTTTGGCTATGAACATTCTTTTGTAGAATAATATCAAATTTACTAGGATAGGAAGTGAACTTTATATCTTGAACTTCTTGGCATTTGTATAAAACCAGTTAACTATGCATACATGATAACTCCCCTATCATTTCTATTCAGTTATTTATCGGTTGTGTCCTTTTTGGCCATAAAACACTTTTTGGTTTCATAAGTATATAGTTGAGACGAGCCGTCTCGCACTTACATAGGTGGTCTCTTTTTAAGAGTATTATACCATACTTCTCCTTTTTACAAGTTAAGGAACCACTAAAAGTTCAATACTTATCATCATTACATTGGTAGGTAACAACACTCACTGTCCAAGGAATGAGAACCAAATGACTCCCGAGTGTTCGCTTAAATTCTCATAATTTAGTTGTCCTATTGAACCAAGATCTTTGGGACCTCCAATCAACAAATTTGGGGTTTTCACTATGAAAACTTTATTTTGAAGGTTTGTTTTGGTTACCTACCTCCGAGACTGTGCCACCACCAATACTAAAAACATAGCCACTAGAGGATTTGGGGTCTTTGGTGTCAGAAATACAATTAGCAACATTATATCCTTCTCGAGAGCTCCTCCATCTAGCCATTCCCAACTTCCTTGGAACTGTCGGCCGCTTATCAGATATCAACTTTCTGGGTACCCCAAACCTGCAGACTATATAGTTCCATAAGAACTTTAGTATCTCATCTTCTGTGATTCTGACAAGGGGCTTGGCTTCTACGAATTTGGAAAAATAATCAAATGCTACTAAAAAGAACTTCTTTTGTGCCCGGGTTATTGGGAATGGTCTCAGAATATCCAGACACACCCACTGATCAAATGGGCAAGATGTTCGAACATGCTACGTAAATGAGGCTGGGTTGTGACAGAAATTACCGTGGTGCTGACATTCTTCACAAGATCGAACTACATCCAAGGCATCTGAGCTCATATTAGGCCACCAAAATAGCCTTGGAATCTGCTCTGCCATTTTTTCGAGCGTATCGGTTTCCACATTTTCTTCCCATGGAATCTGCTCTGCACTCCAATCGGTAAAAACTTTATGATATTTGAGCTTTTACTGTTGCAGTCCTTGGCTGATATGTGATATCATACTCCCCAAGATCTATTGTCCTTTTTACCAACCTCACGAAGATATCTGGATTGGTCATGATTCTCCCCAATGAGCTATTGGTGAGAACGATGATAGAATGAGACAAAAATTAGGGTCTCAATTTTCTTGCAGTTATAACCAACACCAAAGCTCTCTTTTTCGAGCTCGGTATGCCTCAATTCGAGTCATCTGAGAGCATGTCTTCCATAATACAATGGTTTCTGCTCAGTTACTTTTTCTTGGATAAGGACCGAGCTAACGGCGTATTCAGTAGCAGACAAGTAGATCATCAACTTTTTTACCAACCCGGGTTTAACTAGGATGGGCAACCTAGCTAGGTGATTCTTCAAGTCTCGAAAGGCTTGTTCAGTTTTGTCATCCGATCCAAATCTCTAGGCTTTCTTTAATATCTGGAAGAAAAGATAACTTCGATGTGCTGATCTTGATATAAACCGAGACAGAGCTGCAATTCTGTCCGTTAGCTTTTGCACTTCTTTGATAGATTTGGAGAAACCATTTCCAGAACAGCCTTAACCTTCTCAAGGTTGACTTCAATTCTTCTCTCGGTTACCATGAAGCCAACAAATATGTCACTCTTGACCCCAAAAATGCATTTTAATTGATTCAACTTGACCCCATATTTCCCAAGTGTTGAGAAAATTTCTTCGAGATCTAGGATAGAACATGATTTCTCTTTAGATTTGACAAAGTTGTCGTCAACATATACTTCGACATTCCTTCATGCATGTTTCTCGAAAATTTTATCAATGAACCATTGATAAGTGGCCTCTGCATTCTTTAAACCGAACAACATTATTGTATTACAAAATGTACCACCAGAGGTTATGAAACTGACATTGTCTTGATCTTCCCGAGCCAAGGGGATTTGGTGATATCATTGGTAGACATCCATAAAACACAGTAACTCAAAACCCGAGGTGGAGTCGACCAGCTGATCGATCTAGGTAAAAGGATAACAGTCCTTAAGACATGCTTTGTTCAGATCCCTGAAATCCACACACATTATCCACCTGCCTGTGGCTTTTTGGACTAGGACCACATTTGAAAGCCAAGTTGGGATTTGGATTTCTCGGACCTGGCCAGCTTTTAAAAGCTCTTTTACTTGCTCCACTATTACCCCATTTTTCTCTTGTCCGAAGTGTCTTTTCTTTTGCACCACAAGTCAGGAATTCGGGAGGGTATTCAGTTTGTGCTCAGCTACATGAGCCGGGATCCGGGCTAGCTCTGCAGGGGACCACACAAAAATATCTTCATTTTACCGTAAACAAACTAGTAACTGAGCCCGAATGGAAAGATCCAGGTCTCGGGAGACTTTGGTGTTTTTCTCGAGATGTCCGAGAATTAAAACAATTTCTTCATGTTCTTCTTCCGTTACTGCATCAAGCTCTTCCGTTCTTTCTCCATATCCACCTCTTCTTGTCCTCTTCCTTTATACTTGGACATTCTCAACATAACATTTTGCGAGGATGGCTGATCTCCCCAGACTTCCCCAATCTGCCATTCACGGAGAACTAATTTTCTGATGATAAGTAGAGGCGACGGCCTTGTAGGCGTTCATATCTGGCCTTCCTAGTATGACGTTGTACGACCAGCGAATCCGAACAAAGCAGTCTCTACATGCTCCAAACTATAATTCTTTGTGTCCATTTGATCCAAGACTTTTGGAATATTATATTGACAGAGCTGCCTGAGTCCATAAACACTCACCTTATATTATAATTTGCAATCTTTGTCATGATAACCAAAGCGTCATTGTGAGGTAAGCTGACATCTTGTAAATATTTGGGGTCTGAAACGAATGGTTGTCTCCTCCTCTCATCCCGAGCTACCTACTCCTAGGATTTCTCCCGGGCTCGGTTAGAATCACCATCAGTGGGTCCTCTGAAGATCATTTTAATTACCCCAAAGGTAGGGGATTTTCCTCGATCTTTCTATTCTCGGGCCCTTTCTGATGCGGTGGGTCTAGCGCGATTTCCTGGTATGGGTTTGGAATTTGGGTCCCTAGTAGATGATACATGCCTCAAACTCCTATGTACCCACGGGAGTCCCCTCGCTTTCTTCGCTGCAGGATTGACTTCAACAGGGTCTGGCCGGGGATGGCCTTTCTTCAATTGCCTGCAATCGCTGGTGTCGCGATAACATTCTCGGTGGAATGCACAAAATTTTAAGGCCAACCTTGGACCCTCGGGCTAGCCTCCCTGTTCTGCTTGATTTCAGGGGTGAATTGGGTCTGAGTTTGGTGGGCAATTACACCAGGTCGGGTTGGTTTCTATCCTAGTATGTCCAAACTCAGGTGAAAAGTGCACGGGCTTGAAGTATCTGCATACTTAAGAGAATAGAGAACATTAGTGGGGCGTCGGAATATTCTCCGACGTAGCCACTCTGATGCTTAAGTCAGTCAAATTTTTTTATATATGTAGAGAGTATCTAAATGTATTAATATCAAGAAAACATGAGAAAAGTCAATAATGACTTTGTTTTCAGTGCCCAGCTGCTGTTCAAGGCGAGATGGGTGCTCACGCCCTGCTCTCTGACACTGCAAAATATGACATCCCATACTACTTTTAGCCTAGGGACATCACTCTTACGTGCGCTGAAAGACCTGTCAAGGGTTATCGAGACACGGCGTTTCATACCTGTGACTCGGAGATGACACATGTACTAGAGTGCTTGGGTGGATAACCATGATGTGGAGCACTACCTACTAATTATACTACCTGAGATCTCACTGTCGGGACTCAGCTGAGAGCTCGGATCCTCTTGAACACTAGTCGGTTTGCTCAACTTTCCTGACTACCCAAAACCCAGAGTATATATGACCCGAGTATCTCTTGGATAACCCGGATATCTCTAGGGTATCACCTACAAATTCCAACACATTCAACGAATGAAAGGTGGTGTTGGCATCAATTGTTGGGATTTATGCCCAAAAACAAATGATTAATGTGAGAAATATTTCAATATTGTTTTTGCATGCATGTTAT
>NW_027355101.1:0-4909 GCF_012295235.1 Primulina huaijiensis
TATACGAATTATTTAGATGAAAAACTTGTTAAATATTTAATAAAATCACTTTATACTCGACTTCATGGTTTTACTTTAATCCATCAATTTTTAATGTTGACCGTACGTAATCAAAATGAACCATCAAAATTATAATAAAACCGAGTCTTAATAAAACTCAAAATAGAGTACAATCAATAGCATGGTATTTTCTATTAATTTTCTTTTTATGGCATAAAATCTAACTCTAGCTTAAAACCATGCATATTTTGATCTCCCTCAATCTTTCACCACTGCATCCACGTTCATGGGTGGCATCGGAGGAATTGGCGGCAGCGCTCTCGCTAGAACCGGAGGTAAAATCTCCCTACACTTAGTGAGACATTTTATTTCACAAAAAATTTTAAGGAATCCATGACATCGTGAGATACAACCATTCAAACACTGAAAATATTGAATATAGAGATCACCAAGATCATTAGCTTTTTGATCTGCATTCGTAGAGAATGTCATAAGTGCAACTGCCAGAACCAGAATCACTCCCATCCTGTAACCCTTCATCTTTGAGTTTATTGGGATTTAATTTCTTTTCGCTTTATGGGTTATTCTTAATGGTGTGCAGTGTGCATGTATTTATAGTTGTACGTTGTCTTGATTATCGAGATATGTTTGTTGGTAAGTTTTTAAAATATCTTGTATGTATAATATGTCATCTGCACAAAATGGGGCTTTGAATTTCACTAATGTTATATGAATTTTCGTTATTAGTGGAGGGTAGGTTTGCAAAATTTTGACCAATATTGAAGAGATCGATCGATGTCAGTATATTAATACAACATTATAGATTGCAAGTTTATTGTCCAAAAAAAAAATTATATAGAATGAGAAATATGAACATTTGAAATTAATTATCCACGATCAAATTAGATGTTATACCCGATTAGAACTGTCAATACAGACCGGCTATGAATTTGGCCTTGGCCGGTCGGAAAACCTCAACTCCACCCACATCAAGTTGATGGTTAACTGGGCTAACTCATCATTTTTTTTAAATAAAAAAAATCAATCTAAATATTTTTTTTAAAAAATCACATATTTGATGAAAGTTACTATTCACTTGACTAAAAATATTGAGCATATATATTCTTGAGCTACCAAATAATATATTTATAAGATACCAACACGGAAAATTTTACATTATTTTGGAATCGGATAATCTAATAATTTAATTTATTATTTTTGAATAATTGTAGTTTAATTTAAGAAATGCTATCCCATTATATATACATAATACACTCTTCCAACTTTCACACAACCATAAATAATTAAAATAAAGAAAGATCAATAACGTTTGTTGATTAACACAACTAGGTCTTATGATTATTTTTCCCCAGACAAAGTGAAATAGATCGGTCAAAAACCCGACTGATTCTCGTTTATTAGAACAACTTATGTTTCATTTCCACTCAGGTTCAGGTCATATACAACAAATTTGTGGGGTAAAATTTAAGTACATCCATGACCTTTCATACTAATATAATGTCAACACTTGTCCCTTTCTTGAATTGAAAATCCAACCTTAAAAGAGGGCGTATTAGTACTTTTGGCTCATAGATAATTAAAAGAAGTTAAATAAATTAAAATGAATCATTTTGATCCCTAAATAAATGAATAATTTTACCCATTAAAATCACACTTCTTCTCACATCAAAGAGAAAGAAAAGAGAACAAAAAATCCATACCTTTTGGTGTTTTATTTACAATATGAGGTTGTGGCCCCCCTTTTTCTTTTTGTTGTTTATTATTATTAGCTATGTTGGCGGATTTTCATCGTTTTTTTTTAGGAATAAGACATCATATTATCATCCCATAAAGTTATCTTTACAAAAGGCTAAAAAACAAAGGGCACAATTTTTTTACACAATCTAGTGTTCTTCGATACGATAAACCAAAAGATGGTGAAACCTGAGCTGCACAATTAGTCGATCGTCTACAATATTTTACGACAAATGATAAGCATGACTACAATACCGATGGATGATATTAATAATAAGAACTTCAGAAAAAGGGATGGATGAATGAGATATTGATTCGACGTCATTCAGAGCATCCATTTCGACAATAATATTAGAGCAACAATACAGAGAAGTCAGCTCAAGTCCCTCTTGGATTGCCGATAATTCCGCTAGGTGGACTGAAAAAGCCATAAGCTAGCACAATTCCCTGATTGTCCCACACAAGAATTCCCACGCGGAAGTGGTGTAACTCACCAATGCCCGCAGCATCCACGTTGATCTTCATTGTCTCTATAGTAGGGGCTATCCATCTGTGATATTGAGTTTGAAAGGGATGGGCTGCAACGTTTCGAATTTCGACATAGTAAAAATTGAAATGAAAAAAAAAAATTATACAAAAGGATCATTTGGAGAATGGCATTTCTCCATTGCTACAATGATTCTCCAAATTAGAGATGCCATTTGAAGTACGGTGGGGTGAAGGCGGTCATGGAGAGTGAAATAAAACGTCAAAATAATATATTTTTTTTGGTCCAAAAATAGATTAAAAAGAATAAATGTTGAATTATACCATGAAAAACACAACCCGCTACTTTTAACTTTTTAATGTTTCGATCAATCCCAAACTGACTACTCTACTGCAGACCTACTTCAATACACCTATATATTATATCACTTGAAATTCAGTAATAATGTCATATAACTGCGTATAAGTATGTGGACTTCAAATGGATCAACATAGTTGATATTCACTAGGTTTTATATTCTTTTTCCAAACAAACTGTTATTCTCTGTAAATTCGGTAAAAAAAAAACGAGAGATATCTTGATGTTATGGAAAGAAGCTCGATTAGAATTCCAAATTCCATGTTTTGTTTTGTTTTGTTTTTGTTTTTTGACGAATCTAATTAATTAAATCAAATTCGATATTGATTTGGATGCGATTCCAAAAGGTTAAACGAAATCATGTGCGAAAACATTTCAAAATTTGTGGCGTTACCCCACGACATATTAATTAAAATATAGTTGAGAAAAATTGCAAGAAACACTGATTGGAAGCATCACTCAGCATAAAACATGAAGAAAATACACAAGTTATTCATGACATGGTCACATATTTCCTCCTGAGAGATCAAACCCTTTGTCCCATCCTCGGCGATGGCGGCGGAGGTGGCGGATTACAATTCTGGATGCAAAACTCATAACAAGGAGTTCCAGGACGCCTTCCTTTCTTGGTGCAGATCTTGTGTATACACCTATCCAAGCAACTGTCATCAACATTCATGAGATCTGCGTTTGCCACACAAAAAAAGAGCACCATTACCATCACAACACACACAAGCCCCAAGTACCCTCTTCCCTTCATCGTGTTCTTTTAACTTAAATAAATTGTATATATATGGATATCCTCTTCTATATATATTTGCCACAGCCAGTACAACAAAGTAGGGGGTGGTATTTATAGTTGTTGCAAATTTGAATTCTTGGAATATTCAATGCATAGATTTATGATATCTTCAAAGTAATTTGAAATATTGCGCCTTTTAATTTAAATCCATTCGTGTTGTGTTATATAGATTATGCGATTCACACAAGATTTACGTGTTCTTAGTTAGAATCACGAGCTTATTACCAAATGATAATGGATTCTATGAATTATATTCATGCAATTTTGTGAAACTGGATGATTTTATTTTATTATAGCAAACTTTTATGTTGCGTGTAGATGGACGAAGGGAATTGGAGATAGAGATTTCAAATCCATAATAACAAATATATATATTTTTTTTGGCAAAACCTATGTACACTGTAATGAATTTCAAATCTCAGCTAGTTTATTTTTTGAATCATTTCAATCATCTCTTCAAATATTTCATCAAATCCAAACGCAATATTAAGTAATTGTTAATAAATTTAATTAGTGTTGGATTGTGAATTATTATTAATGAGGATTGCATTTTTACATAAATACACTATGGTTAAAAAAATGTATATGGAATAAGAAATATGAACATATTAAATTAACCGAGTTCAAATTTAATGTTATACCCGAGTAATTTCAACACACCTACATATTATATAATTTAAAATTCAGTAATAATGTTTTATAAATACGTATATGGGCGTGGTATATTTTAAATGGATCAATCAACTAGTGGACATATATTCAATAGGTCTCGGGATTTTTTTTTCCCAG
This sequence comes from Primulina huaijiensis, assembly GCF_012295235.1. NCBI lineage: Eukaryota > Viridiplantae > Streptophyta > Magnoliopsida > Lamiales > Gesneriaceae > Primulina > Primulina huaijiensis. Next base: position 4,191 of record NW_027355101.1, read on the forward strand.
ATAAATTGTTATTCTTGAAATGGATCGGTCACAAACCGGATCGATTCTCGGTTAAGTTGGTTTTATTTTTAAAAAATAATAAATAACTATTTAAATTTTGGTTATATTGTTTTGCATGTCGAAATTATACTGATTGTGATCATAATTATGAGAGTTTTGTCTTCTTTGTTTTATTCTATTGTAAATTAAGTTTCATTTACTCAAGTTCAAGTCACATACATTTAATTACTTTGTGAGATAGCGTTGTAGGACGTTTGAGTTGGTAGATTAGATAAGTGTTTGATCAATAATTAAATGTTCGATTATATTACAAATGTCTCACATAGAATAACGTTTAGTGACTATATTTATTCACTGACACGTCAAGTCATTCTCACTCATGCACAACAATGTGTTGTTCCCTTCACTCTTTTTAAGTTTAGAAGGAATGAGAAAAAAATACGATAAAGTCTATTTTATTTTGTAAAATTTTATTTGAATTATAAATTATAATATTTGTCTGTGTGATTTTTTTTTATTTGTATAAATTTGTTAACCATTTAATTTAAGTCATAAAATCTTCATATATGGGGTAACCCCTTTTAAATGAGTTGGCAATTTTTGTATGAGGTTCGGTCCAATAATATTCTATTTAAAATTACAGTCCCCCAGCCCAATATGTTAATAATATTATAAAAAAATTTAAAAATAATTATTAAAATAATTAGGATAGGTCGGGT
>NW_027355102.1:0-4939 GCF_012295235.1 Primulina huaijiensis
CAAAAAACTTCCTCAAAAATTAATGTTTGAAATGTTTATTTTTCCATTGAAATGCATGGTCGCTGCTGCCATTGCTTAGACCAACTTTTAGGGCCTTTGGGATTGGGCCAAATTTAATTGTTTTTTAACTAATAAAAAATGGACCAATATGTTTTATGAGCAAAAAATATATAATAATATACACACAAAATAACTTCAATCGACATATTCCCTTGTGGTCGTGTACAATGTACACCAGCTCCTACGGATGTCACCGAAATAGACCCGCCCCAGACATATCAAATGGGTGATGCGGTCGATCTCTAATCTAATTTTTCAGATCCGTCCGAATATAAAATGAGTCATAGGTCATATAATACCCAGCTCATATATATTCATATAAATACTCTAGTGTTTTACTTTTATTAATATCCATTGGGGATGTCGATAATTTTTTTTGGAGAGTTAATAATTTTTTTATGTAATTCATTATGTCATGAAAGTATTTTGTTTGTCATTATTAAATGTGGTCGAATATATAAATTAGTTTTCTATTATGTTATATTTAGAGCCTTGTTTGTTTTTATAATTCAGTTGAGAAGAAAATTATTGTTTTCATTTAAAAAAAATCGGGTCTCACGGGTCTAACCGACCCTGTTTTGCATTCGGGATGAGCGGGTTTGAAGAATATTTAACCGGAGTGAGACGGGCTAATGGTTCAAAGTTTTCTTCATAGAAGGGTCTTGAGTCTAACCAGAAGTCCAGAACAGCTCCATATCGGCCCATTGACATCTCTACCAGCTCCAATTGTTTCTTGTACATCCATGTCGTATTCTCTTACTTTGCTCGATGAAAATAATATTGATATAAGAAATATAATCAATACAATCAACAACACACTCTAAATTTTACAGTAGGTGTGGTATCATGGATTTTTTTCTATGACACGAGTCAATTGTGTTTATAATTTTTAATAAAAAAATATTATTTCTTTCATAATAAATAATAATTTTTCATAGGTGACTCAAATAAAATATGTATCTCACAAAATTTACTCACGAGATCATCTCACAATATTTTTTGAGTAAAATTTATAATTCGGTGAAAAATTTATGTAATACAGATGTTTCAATTTAATATAAGTAAGTTACTTATATTTATTGTTATAACTCACCAAAATTCAAATTTAAGACATAATCTCGTAATTCAAACTCAATTATAACAACTTTTCAACCAAAAAAAAGGTTACTTGTATTAATTTCTTAGTGGAGAAGTTTAAAATTATTTATGAATCATTAAAAAAAAAGATAGGTAGATGACAGATATAATTTAATTTTCCATTGATTCACCGACATATACGGCGGTAAGCTAGCACGCACGTAGACGTGGGTTTCATCCAGGGGCCCGCACAATAGATCACTCCGCGTCCCTACGTGTGCGTTTCTCACACGGCCAACCGAACCCAAACGTTATAAAAGAGCCGAATCGGATGGAATTCTTGTGTCGATAGATTTGCGGTGTTTTGGGGGGTACGAAATTCTTTTTCATCTGGGCTCGAATCTGATGTTAACTTATTGTGTTCTTATTATTCTTAGGCTTCTTTGAATGATGGTTGGCTTCGAATTTGAAGAGGCGATCGAGTCACAGTTTCTACCGAATGAGAATTTTTTCAATTTTACCATGTGAAAATTTCTTAGAACGTTCAAATCTGTGCCTTATTTTTCAGTTTTTATTTTTTTAGGATTATTTAAATTATAATTATAATCTGTAGTAATCTTGAAAATTCAAGCGTCGTCTAATTGTGTCTCTGGAGGGATGGTGTTATCTGTGAATTTGGATTTCTTGGTGGTTTTAAGGCATTATTTGATTTAGATGATCAAAGCTTGAGCTGGTTTATCTTGTTTCACATTTATGGTCGATTGGTTCTTGTCTTTTTAATTTATAATTGAATCTGAGTTTGATCATGGAGTTATTCCTTATTCCCTAGGTACTTGGAAGACAACGTTAGCGGCATACATTAGTTGCTGGGCGGAAGGATTGTAATGGATCATCAACCCGGTGGATTTCTTGTCAAAGAAGAGATGGAGAAGGAAAAGCTTCATTTGAAAATGGTGAGCAAGGTCGAAAAGCCGGAGGGAACCGAGGAAAAGGCTAAGATGACACTTGAGGAAGAAACCAGGCCAAAGACGAAAGATGATAGAAAAAACGAGGAAAATGAAGAAAAACATGAGATAGGTGACGAGAAATTGAAGTGTGATGAGGAAGGTGAAAATGATGAAGATTCTTACAAGAAAAAAATTGATGGAGATAAGGAAGAGGGTGAGGTAGAGCTCGATGAAAAGAAGAAGAAGAACAAGGCCAAGTTAGAAGAAGAATCTGATGAAGGGAAAGAAAAGAAGGAGAAGAAGAAGAAGAAAAAGAAAGATGGGAATGATGAAATAAAAGAGAGGAAGAAAGATGAGGATAAAGGGAAAAAGAATGAATGTGAGGAAGAGGAGAGCGGAGAGCTGGAAATGAGTGACAAATGTGGAGGAAAAGATAAGAGCACCAAGTTAGCAGAAAGTGAAGAAGAGGGAAAACGGGAGACAAAAGAAGAAACAGAGAAGGACGAGGAGAAAGAGAAAAGTAAGAAAGGTCAGAAGAAGCAGAAGAAGAAAAAGAAGAGTGATCAAAAGTCTGAAGGCGGGAAAGACTATAAAGGCGAATCTGATGAAGAAACGGCAGAAGAGATATATGAGGGGAACGGAAGTGAGGAGAAAGAATCGAAGGACAGAAAGAAAAAACACGAAAAGACAGATAAGGATTTGAAAATCGGTACTGCAGGGAAAAAAGAGTCGGAGGGGGAGCCCAATGAGGGATATGAGTATGAGAATGACAAAGAGAATGCAAAGGAGAAAGGCGAAGAAGAGGAAAATAAAGATAAGAAAGCGAAGAAGGTTAATGAAAAGAAGGGTATAGATGAAGATTCCGAAGGAGAAGCTCTCAAAGAAGTTGAAGATGAAAAAGAGGAGAAAAAAGACAAGAAAAAGAAGCATGGGAAGGACAAGGAAGTTAAGAAAAAGAAGAAGAGCTCCAAAGGAAAAGAAAATGAATATCCTGACAAGGAAAATGATAAAGATGAAGATCCGGTTAAACAGGATGGCAAGACTAGGGAGATTGAGATAGATGGGAATGGAAAAATATCGGCCATTGAAACGGATAATAAAAAGGAAGAGAAAGCAGAGGTGTGTGACGATGATAAAAAGGATGGTGAGAAAAAGAAAACTAGGGATGCAAAGAAGCAAAAACTCAAAGAGAAGTACGACTCCAAAAATCTCGACAATCTGAAATACAAGTTAGAGAAGATTGATAAGAAAATCGCGAGTCTTGTTGAGAAAAAAGAAGACATTTTGAAGTTGATAAAGGAAGCAGAGGATAAAAATCATGGGGGTGCTGAGGCTATAAACGACTCAACTAAGAAGAAAGACCAAGATAAGGTAGCAACCGAGCCGAAGTAGCTTCATTGACATTTGTATAATAAGCTAATATATCAGACCACTTGGCAATTTGTTTTCTTTTGTTTTTTGGATTGTATGTGTATTTTGATCTTACGGTTATGAACTATCATTTGATATAATCGACTTCGCCATTCGTTTTTGGGGGGTTTCGAATTCAGATTCTTTCTGGAACAACTATATATGATCGTTATTTGATCATGCTTGATTCACAGTATATAGAATCCGTGGGTTAAAATGATCTGTACAAGGTCTCTTAACTCGCAATAAACAGATCCGTAATTGTACAGATTTAGCTTTTGTTTGTTTTAACTTGTGCTTAAGCAAGAAGATGAATACTCGAAATGGAATTCCGGCATTAAAAGTGAGGACAAGTTTTCAAAATGGCAGATCAGACACCTAGTAATTTTCCAGTTAAAATCATCAAAGATTATGATGGTTAGAAATCAATTGTCCTGAAAGCTCGGCATTGACTTTTGAAGGGCTCGTGGAATTGACTGAATAGTAATAATAATATACTTCAATAAACACCATATCCTTTTGCTCATCAAAGCCATGCATCCATAATTCATCCCTTTGTGCAAAGTAAAAAGCGCTCACTCTAAATGTGGTGGTTCTTTGAATGCAGCCAACTGCAAACAGGGACGAAATGTGGATTTCTTGTTTTCTTTTTGAAAGGAGAAATCTTGATTTTTACAGGGTATTTATTTGAAAATATTTGGTTTCAGGGTCAACATTATATCTTCCTGAAGTATGTGTGCTTTGACTTTTTTTAAAAAATAAAAATTCGTTTATCAGTATTGTTCGAATTTTTAATGTTGTCAGTAACTTAGTTTTCTTGATTTAATCACTATGTTAGGTCATTTACATGGTAGCTATTTTTGCATTTATCGGACTACAGCATCCGATCCATAAGTGAAAGCAACCGTTGGAAGAAATTGAAGGCCTGTGGTCCCGAATATTGGATGCCTAAGACAGTAGAATTCAAATGCCATAGCCATCATTTTTAAAGGAACCAAATGCAAGATAAACGCCGCAACAAAACATAATCCCACAAAGATCCCCGTGGCACGCGGATCCCAACACTGTCTGGACACGGGCCCAAGCATTCGCAACTTGACATATCTAACACGTACCATTTCTTCAGGCTTCATACAAGGCATGGCATCGAACTCTTCATCAAGCTCATCGCGATCTATCAACTCTGTTAGTGAAATCTTTGTGTCAAAGTGAAGCAACGAAGCTTTTGAATGGAGCCTGTAGTTCCATGCACCAATCACAAAGACATAGAACGGTAGTGTGGGAACAATCAGACCAGGAAACCACACAAGCATCACAAACAATAGCTCTAACCCGATCCAAATCATGAAAAAGATTATTTTTTATGTCAAAATAATTATTTTTCATGGTATATATGAGTCGAATTGACATGACTCATGGATATAAACCCGTGACAATTAATATAT
>NW_027355103.1:0-4948 GCF_012295235.1 Primulina huaijiensis
AATAAATTAAATAATATTGAAAATAAAAATATTTAACTAATTGAATTTATTAATAATAATTAAATTTTAATATATTTTAAATTAAATGTAAAATATACCAATTAAATAATTTATAATTATCAATTCATAAAAAATCGAGGTACTCATTCAATATCTTTAATTTCACACAGGCCGGGATGAGATCTTTTGGTTTTCCCCCGAGATTGAAAAAGAAAAAAAGAAAAAAAAAGCCCTCCATGTTCCCGCGCTCTGGTCTTAACTTCCTTCAGAAAAGCCTAAATCGGAGACCAAACATGGCTTCTTCAACTCCCGATAATCCTGTCAGCGACGCAAACAAAAAATGCAACAGCAGTCCTAAATCTCACTTTCTGAAAACGGTAGGTTTTTATAGCATCGAGTCATTTGTGTAGCGCACTCGCCGCTGTTAAATGTTTCGGAAATTTTCCCAGGTATGTTTGTCGGACTGGTGGTTGGTGAAGGCGGAAAGCGACTCTCAAGGTGGAGGTCTCTCTGTTTCCGGGTTTACTTCTCGAGAGTAAGTTGATTGTGTAAATGAATATGGTGGTTTTCTGTGTTCAACCATTTTATTCGTCGAATCGTAGCTTTTACTGTCAAGGGTCTTTTTTTTTGGGCACTCTGGAAGCTGGTTACTTCTGTTAAGTGTCATGTAAAGGGCCTGAAGTTATGCCAATGCTTGTATTGTTGAAACCGCTTGTTTTATAAGCTTCAGCTCATGAAATGCAGCAAAGTGAATAGATAAATTCTGATACACCGAGTTACGTAAGCCGGAGATTAAGTACTACAGGCTCAAAATTAACGTTTAAGGCGTACACATAGCAGTAGGTTAGATATTAGCCACCATATAACAACCAAACCAACTTAATGAAATATACACTGTTTTGTGCTCTCAGAGTTCTTTGCTTTTATGTTTTGGCTTTCATATCGTATTAAAATTGTTTCTCTCATGAGGTCAAGCTCGTGAAATGCGGAATAATCAACAGTCTAGTACTTTAATAGGTACTGATACTTAGAAATATTTTTGCATTTTTTTGAATTTATCACAGCCCTTTATCTTTTACGGGGCAATACCTATTTCTCGCTTCTACATCTTAAACATTTCAGAAAATGTGGAGAAGTATATTTCTCATGGAAGGGCTTTGTCTGATTTGCTGCAGGCAACGAGCTATGAGAGTTTTTTCCTCTGCCCCTATTCTTAAGAGCCATGATATGTTTACTTTGGAGACCACTGATGGGATATGTGTCCTAATCAAAGGCTTCATAAACAAAGCCCGCACATTGGAAAATGGTTTCCCTTCTGATGTAAGTTTATTAACTTTTATATTTTCCATGAAGTTAGCACTTAACATCCGAACACTTAAAAATTTGTGATTGGATTAATTTGGAGAAATCCATAGTTGTCAGCATTCACCTTGGTGTGAAAATTATTGCAGCAGCAAAGTAAACATGATTCAGAGTAAATTAGTGTTAAAGACATTTAGGTTATCTATGAACTCAGTGAATGACCTGTTCAGACTTCAGTTATAGTTGATTCAGTACTTCTTGTTTGCCAGACTCAAGAACTCAAAATGAAATTACCTCTACGGCTTGTTTCATGTCTGTTTTTGTGCACATGGTTGAGCATATTTTACAAGTTTCAATAAATCCTGGATGGGCATTTTTAATTCCATTAACTATTGTTATTAATGCTAATATTTGTATCAGTTATTGCTTGAACAGGTATTTAACCATTTTGTTTTTGGCTTTCCTCCTTACTGGAAGGAGCATGCTGAAAAGTGCATGGGTACAACTCTCTCCACACATATTTTGGGGTTTAATTTGCTGAACGCTGGTGCGCCAGAATGCATGTAAACTGTTTTATTATGTAACTTGCTAGCTTCTTGAGATCTTTTCAATAGTTTTTCTCTATGTTCCAGGTGAACATTCCTATGTAGACAGCAATGAAAGGGGTATTGAATCACAACACGAAATGGATGCCGAGCGAAATAGCAGTAAAACTAAATCTTCAACCATTACATTGCCCAAAAAGTGTGACAGTGAAGTTGGATCATCTGAGGACAATACATCTGTCTTCTCCATCGCACTAGTGAATTTGGAAAGGACATTTTCTTCTGGAAAATGCGTTAACGGAGATCAGATGACAGCAGATAGGTCTGTAAATTGTTCCATTAAGAACGCATCAACACCCTCACGGTTTGGGGGGCATGCCAACATTTCTCCGGATATTGGAATACTCTCCGCTTGCCATTTAACTAGTGAAAATAGACGAACTAAGGGTAGGGGGGCATCTCCTGGGTCATGTAGCAAACTGCAAAGGAAACACAAAACCACTCAGACATTAAATCCAATATCAGGGGGGTATAGAACTAGATCAAAATCCGTTTTACTGTCAGCCTGTGAAAAGGTAAAATTAGAATCTGTTAATTTTGAGCCCGGGGGAAGAAAAAACTTTCATTGTGGGGGCATTGGATTTAAAGAGCCTATAGAAATATCAGAAACTCCAAACCAGGCCAAGGACTGGAGAATAGCTGAAACTAAAGGCAGCATGGATCAAGCAATATATAAAGGAACAACGTCCCAGGATCGGCATGGTGCTGCAGATAATGAGGAGCATGCTGTTGCAAACGAGAGTAGCATATCTGAGAAAGATGGCATGTTGAAGATGAAGACTAAAAGAAAATTGGCATATGTTAGTTATCATTTTATTGTGCATATATTGGGGCTATTATATCTCGCAATCTGGTGTTGTGACTCTTTGCTATTGCTTATTTATTTGATTCACATACAATCCTAGACACCTTAATATGCTAATAGACTGCTGGTTTTGGCAAAGATTCATGAATGATTGTTGAGCTCTTCCCTTAAAGTGTCATTCAAAAAAAGTGCCTGGTTGAAACAGTAATTCATCGGTGAATCTCTGAGTCTGCGTGCTTGTGTAATTAATGTGTTCTATAATGCTTGTCATTGTGTTTTCACAAATATCATTTTAATGTTTTTATTTCCGCTGATCATTTTTGTCTTTTACGCGGTTTAGGAAACTCCTGGAAGCGACATGGAGAACGTTCTTAGTGGCTCATCAAAATCTTTGAATTTGAGTCGATCTAGATCAGGTGTGTAGGCTGCCAAATCTTACAATTTATTACCCATTTGGTGGTGAAATCGAACCTTTCAAATTAATTAGCTTATTGGATGCATATATAAACGTTGACGGTAATATTAATCAAACAATTTCAGGGAGATTGCTGATGCCTACTTTGAAATTTTGGTGCAACGAGAGGGCACTTTACGATGCGGTATGTTGTAACTTTTATGATCAGTTTCTTACATTTCTTTATTGTGGATTTCATGTTGGAAACCCTCTTGTTTTATTGTTCCACCCGTAAATGTTGTGGTCGGTAAGAATAACTTGGTGTTGAACGATGTTTCTTATTCTTTAAAAGCTGTGAATGTGATACAGTGGGGAAAAATTTCAGGAAGGTAATATTACTGGAATCGAGGACGAAGTAGTTCCAAAACATCCTGTAAAGGGTATGCCAGGGTGAACACGTTTATTTGAACTTGTGAATTATAGGTATTGCATGTGCATGTTATCCATATTATAATATTTGTTTATGCTGTTATTTTTTATAGGAAAAGATGGTAAACGTCAGAGAAGGAAAAGGCACCTCACCTAGCTAGTTTGATACTGCAGTTTCCAACATGATTTGGCAGGTTATGTATAGTGGAATGGGTTTGTAGTTGAGCTGCAGTTTCTGTAAACATCTTTTGGCAGTTAACTATTTGAGTTTTGAGCATATTAATATCTTCTATTGTTAGTGTATGGGCGAAAAGTGTCTAGAAGTCGATGTAATCGAACTATCTTTAAATTTTATATATGATATTTTAATTATGACATTTTCATGGATCTCAAATTTTAATCATACGCTATTCTTTTGGTATTGTTAGTGTGGTCATGACACTAGAAATATCATTCAACGGATTTTAGATTTTTCTTTTTTTGTGATTAAAGTTTTAAGAAATTCATTTCGGAAGACAGGCTAGGTGTGGAGGAAAATTTCATTAATAAATCTTCTGGACCAAAGAATCACGGCTTGGATTGCATGCAACGAGTCAGAAAGCTGAATATGAATAATCATGGTTCGCATAATCGGTGTCGAAACGGCCATTCTGAACCTGAACGAGGTTCGTCGGGACAAAGTTCCAGGATGTGAGAGAAGTGCTTTGAGCCTGTGTTCTTTGAGCAAAAAAGGTCGTTGTAATGTTTTATAATGTGGGATAATACATAGATAATGTCCAAAAAAGAAAGATCTCAACATCTATTACTGAAAGACCAATAGCAAAAGTAAATAATTTTGTACATCACACATCTTGGGTCAGCACACGATGATAAAAGGTGGAATAGACCGACTCCTAAAAGTAAAAAAGAGATATAATTAAGTGATTTTAAATAAATTTTCCCCATAAAATTAATATCCAAATAAAAATTTCAAAAAATTCTAATTTAATGAGTTGAGAACTTGAGGTGATGTTTCCCTTCCCACCACGGAGTCTAATTTTAATTTCAAACGAAAATTTTAAATTTGTTGATTTCCCCTCCGAAAAACACTCGAGGACAAAAAAGGCCCAAACTACTCTGTACAAGAGTTGTGAGCCGTTGATGTTTTTCTTATCAACCGCAAATAACAACCCATTGAAAACACGCGGATCACTAATATTTACCGTCGACACACCTCGAGATCCAACGGTCCTCACTGATTCTCACCTCCTATATAATCCAATCCCCCACCAAATGCACGAAATAGCTCGACATACTCAGCTTTAAATACTTGGAGGCCAAATCGCTGCGACATTAGAAGTAGAGGAAAATGTCTGGACGTGGCAAGGGTGGCAAGGGTTTGGGAAAGGGCGGAGCAAAGCGTCATCGGAAGGT
>NW_027355104.1:0-4986 GCF_012295235.1 Primulina huaijiensis
TTCCCGGATGAAATGAAAATTGTATTCATGTAACAGGAGAAAGACATAGACCTAACAAGATTAAGTGAATATCTAAAATTCAAACAAAATATCAACAGTCTTTCATCCAATTTCAAAAAAAAAAATCCCAATTGTGTGGAAAAATAGCTCGACGCCAGGATGAATTTTACTAGATGTGAGGGTAGGTGCCTCTCATTTTTAGAATAAATTTATTAATAATGTATATAGGCATGCCATTCTTATATATACATCTGCCATTCTAATGGTTACGCAGATGATAATTTCTACCACACAGGACAGGTCTGGGACATATTTTTAGTCCTCGGATTGACCACTCCAAATTCATGGAAGAAATTTTCCATTTTGTCGGATTGAATTTTTGATGGTCTCTATGGGTGATATTATTTTCAATCGCAGCCGTAAATGTGGGTTTACTTGTAATTGGGGATTTGCACGTTTATGAGTGCCTATGAGTGATAACTACTTTAGCTATGTTCCGTTTCAGGACGTCAGTTTGATTAGAAAACATTTCTAATTTTATAGGGTCAAAGATTATGGTGTGGACTCGCTAATTGGAGTATGAAGTTCTATCTTCCAATTGTTCCTTCAAGACCACTTAGCTTCTTATGCAATTTTATTCCACTATTCCTTTCATCCCCTATTATATGAAGTGAAACCGAATAATGACATTCTTCTGTGTTGCTATCAACCAACTTGGAATTTAACCTGTGGAACACTGTCGTTTTCTATAGCTTCCACACTGTGGACCTATTCTTGTTTGGAATGCCTCCTAATTCACTTTTAATTTTGTTACCGTCATTTGTCGGCCCTGGGTGATCTAGCACTTCAAATCAAGTTCTTCATCAACATTCATCAAGCAGACTTTTGAACATAGCTAACTGAAATGAAAGCTACACTAGTTAGGAAAAAGTCCAGAATGTTTAGTGGCATACTTCTAAAATCATTCCGATAGTTTAGAGGTCATATTTTGTTTTTTCTTATGACTCTGGTTGATGTTACTTGCTCTGATTAATTTGCAGCTATGCTGTTGTTCAAGCTGAGATAAAAAATCAAGGAGAAGATGCTTTTAAGCCAGAAATATATGGAGACATCATAATTGTGGACCGTAGAATCTCAGAATCAACCAGTTCCATTGCTTTAAAAAATTCTCGAGGTTTATTCAATAAGACTTTTATCTTCTTCACTTTGAATATCTACGACAGCAAACTGCTTTATATTTATGAAGAAGGATCTGCATCCACCAATTTCAGGAAGTCATACCAGTGCTAAAAAATCGTCTCTTTTCTTGATGGTTCTTGTTACTTCCTGCAGTGATTAGTTGCATATAACTTACAAACACGCACACATATTTATATTTACAATTGGCAGTGACAATGTAAATATACTCTGTACCTGTTGTCGAAATTAATAGTAATTGAAAGCTATACCTTCTCCATATATGCTATTAGAAAGTAAGTAGCATGTCTTATTGATTGGGAAAATATAGTCCTGTTAGTTAGGTATAAACCCATTTCTATTTCACCACTTTAGTACATTAGTGCCCTCAAGGTTCTGATGTCTGGGCCGTATTCATCAATCTGTTGCTAGTACTATATCATGTTTATTTTGTTCTGAAATATTGCGGTTCTTGTTTGTTTTTATTTGTTATGGGACCCTTACCTTATATTTTGCCATTCTAGTTGCAAGCAGTTACACAGGTTCATTTCTTATGTAACTTCTGATGTTTATTCCTTTTTAGGAAGACGGGTGGCTTCAAAGAAAGAGGATCTTCGTGAGATCATAGAACACTTCAATGTGAGTGTTGACAGTCTCTTCTATATTTGCAAGAGTTAGTAGCTTGCTTTGAATTCGTTCATTGGTGCCGTTTACGAATGTCACTGTCACTGTCACTGTCACTCAACCTTTTTCTCTCTCACTCTCCCCGTACGTTTTTGTTAAAACCTTTGTACATCGGCTTGGATTTTTATGCATGATGATTCTAGGAAAAAGTTCCCCTTTTTTTTACCAAAATTATTAATCATTTGAAAAAACCTTTAAAGCATAGATACAGTGTTTCAACTTTACTCAACAATGGCAGAATAACATATTTGTACTATTTTTGACATATATTTATAAGAAAATTGGTTTTTAAATGGTAATCTTATTTTAGTGTTAAAAAATTAAAAAATATTAATTTATAAAAAATTAATTAAGAATTAGAAGTAACTAGAATATCAAAATTTTCTAATACTATAGTTATTACAAATTACAAAGAATTAGTACCGTCATCATAACTAATTTTCTTAAAATAAAATCAATGCTACACAAGCCAATTGAGACTTAAACGGTGATTAAATAATCAAATAAAACTATGCAAACTAAGTTAATCATTCATAGAATCCAAAATACAAATGTCAAAAACAAAAACAAAAGCAACAGAAAATTAAAAATTATTAGAGCAATATGCTCATACCAAATCAAATACTACTATCCAGTCAACAAACTATTTGACTTTATGAACTAAAACGAATACAGAAAAAGAAAACTCACAAAAAATCCCAATCATTCCTGATAATATGGAAATCAAATTAGACAATATGAGTATACAACATATCACCAATAATTTACATTTCAAAACCTATGAAATAAAACCACATGATTGGACTATTCTAGTTAAAAACATAAATACACTTACAATACGTAACAAAATTCCTAGAATTTCAAGGAAGACAGACAAACGATAAAAAACTTATCAAACCATAGCTATATCGCAAATCAGAACACGTAAAATTTTACAAAATTATATGATAAACCAAATTGAAGGTTGACAGAATCAGTGAAATGCTTACGAACAAATGGGATGTAAAAGAACACTGTAGTAAGAGTATAAAAAAATATAATAGCGGTCTAGTATATTTGAGAACTAAAAATCATAGCAAGAATATTATATTGGTTTGAGATGGTTGATTGCATGGGACAAGAAGAGATTCAGGATTTGAGACTTGGAATTTGCCAATTCTAATTTATAATTTGGAATATGGAAATTTTCAATTCTTATTTACGAATTGGGATTTAAAAACAATTGAAGAAGATGGGTAAGATCATATTTTATCACTTTATTTTACTTTTATATAAAAATTTATAAATACAATATATATTTTTTACAATGAGGGGGCTGGGGTGGTTGGATTCAATCTAGCCACTCACCACCCCCACTAATCGATGAAAAGCGAAAATTGAGGGGGACGCTCGTCGGACTTTATTTGTGTTTTGGAGCTCCAAATAGAGTGAATAATGGGAATAAAGGAGCATACTGGGATCCTTTACTTTTGTATGCATGTGGTGATTGACTGGTGATAATTGTTATTGCTTCTGGAACATATCTTTTGCCACTAAGAATAGACGAAATAAGTAATTCCGTTGGCTGTTGGCAAAACTGTGTTTTATAATTTGTTTTGCTCTAGATTATTTACTAATGATTTGCCATGACTATTGATTCTGGTTTATTTCCCTTTCCTCTTAGTCCTATGTGTTTTAATTGTGTTGTATTTTGGCGGTGCAGATTGATGTAGAGAATCCATGCGTGATCATGAGTCAGGACAAGAGCAGAGAATTTTTGCATTCGGGGAATGCGAAAGATAAGTTTAAGGTAGGAAGTTTAAATCTGCTTTTCGAATTATAACTCAAGGTGGTTAAACTTTACAAACCTTTCTATATACACGATTCATTGATAGCATGCTTGTTCTTAATTTTGTCTGTTCATTTTTGATCAACTGACAAGTGGTTTGGGTTCTCTCATGTTTTTGGTGGGTAAGATGTTGGTGTAATTGTTTACTGACAAGTAACACAATAATTTCAGTTCTTTTTCAAGGCCACACTTCTTCAACAAGTGGATGACCTATTAAAAGGTATTGAAAAGCAGCTAAATGATGCAACTGCACTGGTCAATCATCTGGAAGAAACACTGAGGCCAATATTAAAAGAACTTGATGAATTGCAAGAAAAAATCAAAAGCATGGAATTTGTTGAAGAGATATCGCATCAGCTGCAGTTGTTGAAGAAGAAACTCGCTTGGTCATGGGTATACGAAGCTGACAGGAAACTTGATGTGCAACAAAAAAATATTGAGAAGCTGAAAGGAAGGGTACTAACATGTCAAGAAAAAATTGATGAACAGCATGTAAGTTGATTTATGGCACTCTCTTGAGAATTCTTGAAGTTTTTTTTATATCTATGTATCTAATTAAGCATATTAAATTATAGTACTATAAATCTTGTTTACAATCTCTGAAGCATGATAAATTGTGGGAAGAAATGTTGAAAGAATTTTTAGCCTGAAATTTAGGCCATGTTGAGTAGAGATTGATGGATTACTTTTGTTTGTTACATTATCCTATCTCTAAATGCTCTAAATTTGGTAACAATCAATTATAGTACAAAATATTTATCATTATGTTAGCCATATTGATTTTTTCATGAGTTTGCTACTTTATTTATTTATTTATTATTTTTTTATTTCTGGTCTATCATTAAAGTTAAACAACTTAATCAATAAAAAAATATCCTTTCATTTTTTAAAGAGTTGATTCATTTCAATTAATCAATGTTCTTTAGCCTCTTCGTGCTAGTTATCATCATTGGAGTGTGTGTTGCGATTGGATATAGATGGCTGACAGATGCTATGGTGAGAGGATTTCTGGTAGTGTTTGGAAGGAAGCTTAGTTAGGGGGTGGTAAGGAGTTGGAATGGAGAGGCTGAGAAAATTTTGTGGTGGCTTCAGTTTGTTGAGTTAGGATGTTCAGGAGGTAGGACTTGGCATGGACGGAGGGAGACTGGTAGCTAGCTACTGGCTGGGGGCTATAGGTATTTGGATTGGGAAAATGGAGGACCACAAGTTTACCACACCATTCTTGTTAACTTTCTGGGTTATGGATACGGGTATCGTATCGAATACGATACGGATGCGGTTAGGATACGACAATATAT
>NW_027355105.1:0-4990 GCF_012295235.1 Primulina huaijiensis
TTATCAATCCAACTAAATTTTTGTTGCGGAGAAATAATTATCCAAGTTGAAAGAGCGACTAAATGTTGATAAAAGATGTGATGCTATTTTAAATTTTATTTAAAGAATCTGAGTTGGGTTATTATTGATGCTCGATAATTCTCCCACATTTGAACGAGTACAGTTTATGGTATTTGCATGCTCGGACTCACGCGTGTGTCCATCGCACGTGCTGAACTTCCAACCCGGGGACGCATTCGTGGTCAGGAATATTGCCAACATGGTGCCTCCATACGATAAGGTTGAATTATTATATTTGGAAACAGACCTATAACTTTTTCCCTTAATAGTTTCTAAAAAAATTAATTGTATGATTGAAAACAGACCAGGTACGCCGGAGTTGGGTCTGCGATTGAGTACGCTGTGCTGCACCTCAAGGTAATAAAATTTGACCACACCTAAAATTCACAACTTTATATTAAATTCTTTTGAGTCGAATAAGGACATTGTCACAGTCGAGTCTCGATCACGAGATCTCGTCTCAAAACTTAAATTATATATGATCCAAAAAGTAGTATTTAATTAATTCAGAAAAGTTAATAATTTCTTTTGATAGGTTAAAGAAATAGTAGTGATTGGGCACAGTGCCTGTGGAGGAATCAAGGGGCTCATGTCTTTTGCGCTCGATGGATCTTCTAACACGTAATGATTATTAATCAAGTCGTTTACTTTAGGAAAAATTGCAATATCGGATCAATATTACTGTATAAAATATCATAATATTAAAATATTGATCGTGTGTGTATTATTATTATTATATTCAGTGATTTCATAGAAGACTGGGTGAAAATTTGTTTACCTGCGAAGAAGAAGGTGATAGCTCAGTGTGGGGAAAAACCTTTTGGAGATCAATGCGTCTTATGTGAAAAGGTTCCATATTTATTCACACACACACAGACACAGACACAGACACAGACACAGACACAGACACACTCAATTTGAATGAATTTGAGAAGAAAATAAGAATATTCGATAATAATTAATAATGCAGGAGGCAGTGAATGTATCACTTGGAAATCTTCTGTCATATCCATTTGTGAGAGATGGTTTGGTGAATAAGACATTGGCACTCAAGGGTGGTTACTATGACTTCATTAATGGAACTTTTGAGCTCTGGGGACTTGACTTTAGCCTTTCACCATCTCTTTCTGTTTGAACTTCAAACCCCTTCTTTTGGATCCAACTATTATTAATACATGCTAGCTAGCTGCATGTATTTCTTTTCTTTTGTCCTAAAATTATGACAATTAAGCTTCATTATTGTACTCCTTTTTAATTTCTTGGAGGTTTTTACTTTTTACACAAGTGTTCTCCTTTTCTAATTTAGTTATCGATCATACTTCCACGTAACTCACAACACAAAAATTTTTGTGAGAAAATTTTATGAATATATTTTGTGAGACGAGTCTTCGATTTGAGTAACTCATAAAAAAGTTTTATTTTTTTATGCAAAAGTATTATTTTTTATTATAAATATAAACATAGTTGGTCCGTATCACGAATCAATATCCGTGATATCTTCTCAAAAGATATCTACTCAACTCGTAATTTTTTTTTAAAAAAAAATAGCAAAACTTGATATTAAATATTTACTTAGTAATATCGAAGAATAACATAAACATTCATCTTAAAAATAAAAATAAATCGGACAAACGCAACCAGACATAGTAAAGCCTTGATGGGTATTCGTTGGCTCTGTGTCCCAGACATGGGCCTTTGCCTTTATCAAGACTTAATTCTTGAGGTCCAACTGGAGGATGAAGGGTTGCCTTAGGCTCAGTTAATTAGCCTTTGGAGATCAGGACATTGGGCTATAAAATTTGGGTCTCCTTACTTTTCATTTCAATTCTTGGACTTTATCCTTGAAAAATATAAATGTGTGTGTATATGTTTTTTTATAAAAAAATATATAAATCCCAATATCCAAGTGCGGTAAGTCTAGTTGCGGGCGTACATACACTTACTTGCTTTTATTACAAGTCCTATGTCAAATCATAGAATGAAGAGTGGAAATAAATTTGGTTTCGTGTGTTCGAGGAAAATAACTAGAAAGTTGCAACAATAAAAGAAAATGAAATCCCACCATTGTTTCATTAGACCTGAAGATATGAAAAAAGAACTACTTACATTTCAAAGCCAAAAAGATTACAAACCAAACCGCACATCTCATTTATTGATGATCTGGCTTTATTGTAAACCACAATGCCAGTCGACAAACAAATGAAAGGTAATCAAAAACCAAAAATCAACCATATAAATAATTTCATGACACGTCAATGTCATAATTTCTGATATTGTAGGAATTATTGACAAGTAAAGCTTCAAGTGATCTTGATTTTCTGGTTCTCACCATACCAGCTTCTTTTAACAACTCGGCCAGTCTCCGCTTCTCGTCTTCTACGTCGGGATTAGCCGTCCCAAGCTTCTCTTCTCTCATTTCAACCACATATTCCAAGATTTCAATAGCATCGCTGACCCTGTGTGAATCAAAAACAAAACCATTTGAGAACATTTAACTTCATATCTCAAATTAATCAATTATTAGGCAAGAAAATTCTTATAAATTGTAGTTTATGAGTATCTTACCTCCCCATTGCATCATATGTGCCAGCAAGGTTGCTGTAAACTCCTAAAGTATCAGCATGATCTGGTCCAGCTTCAGCCTCAAGAATGCTCCTAGCCTCTTCAAACGAATCAGCCGCCTCGTTTATCAAATAAAGTCGCACACAAGCAAGCCCCATTTGATTTAAAGCAACACCAAAAAAGGCAGATTTCTTCTCTCCCGTTGCACGAAATTTTAGAATGGCACTCTTCAATGAGGCGTAAGACTCAGAAAAACTCCCTAGGATATAGTACAAGACCCCCATCTGAGCTTCGATTCCTGCAACCATGCATTGCCTCCCCGGTGCATTTCCATATACTTTTATAGCCTTCTGTAGCAACTGGAGTGCACGGTTTGGTTCATTCATCGATTCGTATATAGCAGAAATATCAACTAAACCACTGGCTATTTCTTCGGGAGCACTGCCAGGTTTTGGCTTAGCATAAATTTGAAGAGCTCTTTTGCAGTTAGATTTGGATTCATTTAACTTCCCTATCTTGTTGTATAAACCAGCCAGACGAATGAAGACTGAAGCAACCGACGAATGGTTTTCTCCTTTGATCGACTTCAAAATTTTTAGAGCTTTCTGATAAGCAAAAATAGCCTCATTGTAGCGAGCCAAAGACAGGTACGAATCCCCAATGTTGCAGTCTATTGCAGCCACATCAGCGTGGTGGCCATGAGCAGCCACGGCCATACTTGCTAGAACATAATGCTCGAGTGCACCTTCATAATCTCCCTTCACATCACAAATAAGCCCCAATAGTCTCCTGTCTGCTGCTTCCTCTACCGAAGCTGGCGTGCCATTCTCTTTATGAATATCAAGTGCCATTAAACATAGCTTTTCAGCCTCATCAAATTGCATCGCTTGAACATTGGACTCAGCCAAATACCTCAAAGTCTCGCCAAATCGAGGGTCTTTTTCTCCAAGAACCTGTCTCTGGATCTCCAGACCTGCTGTGTAAAACAGTATAGAATTCTCAATCTGTCCGAGAATTGCATATGTATCGCCCAACTGCATACATCCTGAAAATTTCGCGAGTGCGTGATCCATCCCTGAGTCCATTACTGGAATTTCAATAGACCGCTCAAGAATGGGAACAGCCTCGGTGTGCCTCCCCAGCCTGCAGTACAATGCAGCCACAACATGTAGACACATGACAAAATCTAAACTAGGCTTGGAACCTACCGAAATCTCAAATGACTTCATTGCTCGAAGAGATAATTCGAGAGCCCTTTGAGTATTATCCCCCAAAACTATCATGTCCCTAGCCTGTTTGAGTAAATATGGCCCAAGATATGCCGCTTGATCGCCATGGTCCTCGCCTCTAATTCGCCATTTCGCCCCTACAAAGGGCAGGCTTTCCTCGTTTTTCATGGAGGTAACTGTATCCAACTTTCTTAAAGCCTTGACACCTTTCTTTCCATTTGGAGGCCTACCGCCAAAAGCCCTGCTCATAAAACTATCCTGTATAGAACCCGCAGAACTCAATTGCAACCCTTTCGTATTTCCAAAATCTTCATCTTTTAAACCTTTACCCTCCTCAGGAGTAGTATCTCCTCCATTTTCCCATGTCACAACATCCTGTTTCATCCCCGTTGAAGCACAATAATCTCCTCCAGCAAGGTACAGTAGTTCTGAATCTATCCGCGACTCTTCACCATACGACAAATAACTAAGCCTTGATGGCGAGTAGTCCGAGCTTTGCATCTCGCAGACGTTGAGATACAGTTGCTCGATAGAGGTGTTCACAACGCCATCTAGGATCAGGTCGAGGGATTCACTATCGGAGCTTAGAGCACTCAAGGGCAGTCCATGTGTGCTTAAGGGACTCTTCGGGGACAATTCATCAAAAAATTCTCTGTCCTGCACATAATGTGGTTCCGGTTTGTTCCCAGAGTTGTCACCGTTGGATCCATCCACCACCAAGTCAGGCATTTTAACACTGTTAACATAACATTTAAGAATCAATGCAAACCTCACAGATTCCTCACAATTAGGAAACAAACGTCTGGCATGAATATTACAGTCTTTTTTAAAAAAAATTGCATGTAAAATTTTAAGCATAACTAGAATATACACTGCAGGAAAGGCAACAGGCAAAGAAACAGTAATCATAAATTTCTTTCCAGGACAAAAATTCACAACATAAAACGGCAGTCAACGTAATATTTACTCCAACGAAATACCCATAAATTCAAAAACCACAAAATGCAAATCATTGAATAAAACGTATAAATAAATAAATAAATAAAATCACAGAATAGCATGAAAATACCTTATTACTCACTCATGCACAGAGAGATCATTCATATGTTAAGGTACAATTGTTCGTTTATTAATTAATA
>NW_027355106.1:0-5000 GCF_012295235.1 Primulina huaijiensis
GACATATATGGTGTCTGGAATCTGGAGTAAATAGACCCGACTGCTGTTTCTGTTCGACTCTTATCGAAAATTGAATGATAACTATTTATTTTTAATAAAAAATGGAAAAAAAATCGATACTAATATTTAGCGGACCCGAAATCAATTGGCAAGTCCAACGTCAAAGCCTCCTTATGTTAAAATTTCTTTTCAGGGTCTGGGAAATTGGCGTGATCAAATATCGTGCGAGGATTTGGAAGAACTATTCAATGAATCAGAACAAAAGCTAAAATGGGGAGATCACAGAAGGGACACGAAAATAAACGCAAAAATGTACAGAAGAAATGCTATGCAAATTTTTATAGATTTTCTGATTTCCAGTTTTCAAAATATTAATTTCTTTAATTTTAACATATATTTACAGTTTTTATTTTTAATTATAGTTATAAAAATGTTTATCACGATTCATAGTAACAGAATTAATCTTCTTGTTATTTATGAAATTTTCCTTTCTAGTCATCTTCATTTACCCAAATTAGTTTCTTAATTTTTGTCGCTTACCGAGGAAATTATAAACAACTATTGATTTCTGATTCCACTTTGCTTCATGTTTGGAAGTCAGATAACTTTTTGGTACGTTCGGGCAATTTTTCTATTCCAACATTAAGATTTAAGGTTCGAGTATGTTTTACTTGTATAATTGTAGTTATTTGATTTATACAAGTTAAACCGTATCTTGTGATTTTTATTTGTTTGGATAATAACTGAATTGGAATTAAAATTGTCAGGAATAGAATTAGAACCTTATGTACGCAAGTTGTGATGTAGGTTATCAAATCTTATGCGACTTTTGGCGTTGTATTATTTGTGAAGTATTTAAATTCCGTCAATTAAAGTAATGTTTAATTGACAAACTATTATATTATAGAGTAAATACATCACTGAATAAAATATACATCTAAAGAACCTCGAAATTATATGTATTTTACTAATCATATATCAATTAATATGAACTAATCAACTGATAATAAAATTATAAAATATATATAAACTGACCAAGATAATAATAACAAGATAAAAGAATGAAATATAGCTTGTGAAATGCAAAAAAAACCCTACACATTAACTACTTACCAAACCTAGCTAGTCCAAATTTGAAGCTAGGCTACTCTGGTTTAAGAGTGTGACGTTTATCGATGAATGCTTGCTTATTTAATGATATAAACACTGAATTTATCGATAATCAACAATATTTTGATTTGTACAAGAAAAGTTAAAATCTTAATATTTCAAGAAATATACATGAAAAAGGAAAAGTCTTGACATTTCGATACAATTTTTTGAAAGAGAAATTTTATGAGAGGGCAGAGACGAGGTCACAACTCATCCTCATCCTCATTCTCGTCAACCACCCTTTGGAATACAAGCCATCTCTTTGATTTGCAAAGTTTCATAAAGAAATACCATCCAATTCCAGCCACGGTCATCAGCCCACTCACCAGATACACAAGATGACTGGCGATAGCCATTATCAGCACAAGAAAACCACAAGGAATCAAGCACATGATCACCAGAGCTGGTAGTTTTAATGGGATTTTGTATGGCCTTTTCATTGTAGGAAACTTCTTTCTTAACCAAATGAAAGCTGCAAACTCCAAGATCATCCCCAGTCCGTATATGAAATTTGCGGCGGATACGATATCTGTATAGCTCATATATGAAACACCAAGTGCAATCGATGTTGAAAACAGTATCCCGACCCAAGGAGTATTGAACTGTTTCGATCTTAAGGCGAAAAATCTTGGCAAAAAGGCTAAATCCGCCATGCCAAGAAGCTGATACGCGCAACTACTTAACTGAGCTTCGAACAGGCCGATTGATGATAAGACAGCTCCGATTTCAATCCAGAATTTTAGCCATTGACCAGAAATCGTTCTAGCTGCATCTGCCATGAATCCTGCCTCCCATTCACTTTGATCGACTACCACAGATCCTGTTACCGCTACTAAAGGAATTATGTATCCCAGACAAGTTAAAATCACAGATAAAAGAAGGGCCAAAGGGAAATTTTTTTGCGGGTTTTCGACCTCTCCTGCCATAGTACTAACATTATCCCAGAAATTAAGGTTCCAAAACAAGGTATTAAAGAACAACGTCCAGTCTTTCTTCACCCCCTTTTGTCCTAAACTGATCCACCTACGAGGATGAATCTGCGGGATAGCAATCAAAGACATTAGTATAAAGGGTGCAAGTGATACAATCCCTAACACAACAGCAGTATAACCAACTATAGCTAATCCCGTGTAATTTAGAAAAGAAAGCAGGACAGTAGAAATCAAGATTGCTAGAGTTCTTGGAAGCCCGGATTCGAAAAGGGGGAAAATCCTTTTCAAATAGTCTATACAAAGAGCCGGAAAAGCCGCAATATTAATCACTCCGCTGAGGAATTTCCAGGTGCCCATAAGCGAGCCAAAGAAAGGGCCGAATGCTCTGTCTGCCCATATGACAAAGCCGCCGTTCCCAGGGAACGCCGTGGAGAGCTCCGCGGTTATCAGAGCTTCAGGGATACTCCAAATAAACGGGAAGATGAGGAATCCAAGAATGGCCAACAGAGGGCCTGCGGCCTGGACTGCCGGCTCTTCTCCATAAGGGCCGCCTGCCACTTCAAAGTAGATGAGGAAAATGAGGGGGATGAGGGTGAGTTTCTTGGAAGCCGCAGCCGTGGTGGCCGTGGTTGCGGTGGTCGTCGGGAGTTCTTGGTTCTGGCCTTGCGGCGGTGGAATAGGGGTGGTGGCTGTTAACTGGCCTGACATGATAGAGGATCCAAGAATCTTTTTTTTTTAAAAAAAAAAAATATATTCAAGAATCACGTTCGAAAAAGATTTGATTCGTGAATATAAACTGGGAGGGAATCTTTCTTCAGAATCTCCGGATATAAACTCGGGCGGCTTGTTGACTTTGAGGAGTGCGTAATCTGTGTCGGTCGACGACTGGCTTTTTGTCTCAGTATTTCATGTATGTGAGAAAATCATTGATCTTGGAATAATAAAGATTGATATCAAATAACATACAATTCGGATAATTTTTAAAAAATGTTTACAAAAAATGCTATATTAAGATTTATACTTTCAAATATTTAATTAACTTATCATAAAATGATATGAGATTTGATTTTGGAATTCAATTATTTCAAAAAGAGACGACAAAAACTGGGTGATGGCCAATCCAAATGATTTTTTTTCTAAAAAAAATAAAAATAAAAATCAGAGGCACTTTCACATGTCTTGTTTTATTATTATTTTTTTGTTATAATTATGCAAATTTTGGGTGAGAGATTTGAATTGTCGATTTTTTAGAACATGCATAGAATAATATTGCAAAAATGAGAATATCGAATTAAGAAAAATTAAAATATAGTATATTAGTTTCTCTAACAACAGGTATTTGATTAATGTAATAGTTTAATAATAATGACGTTGCTAAAAGAACATCTCAGTCCATTATTAGCCATCCAACTCAAATCGTCTAGGGTTTGGAGACAGAGTTTAGTTGATATTAAATCTGTATATATAAAATCACGAACGTACGTATTCCGTCGAAGCTGTCACATTGTGTCAAGTTCTCAGTGCCCCAAACATGGATTGGAGTCGAACATCGGAGTGATTTCAATCTCTGTATTAGGACTAACATCTTTGCCTTCTTTCACTGCCTGGTTTGAAATATGACAGCAACATAGGACTCCATCCCAGAATTCCAATCTTCAAGGGGTCAACTGTTAAAAGCTGTTCGTGCTTATTACCCTTTCTTTGGTATAGGTGTTGTGGGACTGGATGGCAGGGTGTGATGTTTGCATAACGAAGATATTTCCCAGGTCTTTTTTTCTCTACATCTTGCCGAGGTCTATGCAGCGAGGGAGGGTGTTCGAGTAGCTCTTCGCTTCGCTGCAAAGCCATGGAAGATAGAAACGGATGCAACTAATGTTGTGCAAGCATTTGGACAAGGTTCTCCTCCTACAATTGAACACCATCTGGTTGATGAAATAGGAACAGCTGTTTGCAGATTCCGGGAGCAGATATATGCACTTGAACATTGGCTTTGCATCAATATTCGTGATGCTGGATTATATATATTTTACAGTATTTTATGATACAAATTTTATCATTGCCTTTGAAATGAAGAACACAAAATCCTATTCATATTCTCTTGCTTTCCAAAAATCTTTTCTCCAACTCCAAAACTGAGACTCGTTTAGAGCCAGAAAGATCCAATTCTTGTTAAACGAAGAGATCTTCTGCATGTTTAATACTAATTGATAAGGTGTCTCACTTGTAAGTACTACAAGATTTCGTACATCAGAACCCATGGAATGTATGGTTTCTATCCGAGAAGTCTAGTTTGCGGATTCCAATGTTCCAACGATCAAGGCGTTTAGTAAAAAACTTTTCGCATCTTTTTTTTTCGTATGTAAACTAACCGACTCAAGGAACCTCATCGAATGTCAAACGCGTTACATATATTTTAATTAGCACATCAAATATATATTTGTGTCATGAGCAGCGAGGATATATATGAGTTTTGTCAAATTTTGCACTTAGAATTTTCTGATATTGGTAGGTCATTTTCTTTTCGCAATTTTAAATGTGAGTGGTTTGGTTGCACATGTCAATCAATTGGTTCATGTTTCAACTCTCCTAAGCACTAGAAAGGCGCCTAATATTTATCGAACGTTGAGTTTTCCTTTTTATGTACATTACATTTATTTATTTATCTATTATTAATTACAATTAAACTCAATAAATTAATTATTTAATATATTTCAATTCAAAAATTGATCATTTCTATTTTAATTTTAAAAATTATTTTCTTCGTCACATTTCATTTGTTAATTAATTACATCGTGTATTACGTAAATCGAGATGATGACGATCACTTATTCGAATTCAAGATCTGACTTGGGATCGACCCAAGATTCAAGCTTTAGTTAAGATTTTGCCAAAAATTCATCACATTAAATAACTATA
>NW_027355107.1:0-5007 GCF_012295235.1 Primulina huaijiensis
TTATTTTTCTACAATTAGACTTTCAAATTTAAATAATATATATGATGGAGATTTTGTTATTATGTATATACATTAAAATATTATTATTATTTTTTCTGAATTTTATTTAAAAAAAATTAAAAAATTCAAAATCGGGTTAATCGAGTTGATCGGATTGAATTGGGTTCAGTTTCGGGTTGAGAGTTTTTGGGTTGGCTCGGGTTCGGGTTGGGTTCGGGTTGATTAATTTTTGAATAGTACTATTTCTCAACCGACCCAACCCATACGAATTGACACCCTTAATATATTTATTGTAGAATTTGAGTGAAGTAAATGATAAAACTAGAACGTTAAATTAATTAGTGTCTTCTTCTCGTCAAACGGTATCTAATTTATTAGTCAGTGGTTCTCAACTTAAGTCAGCCTCATTGAGCTTCATTTGATTTTCACTCGTAAAATTGGTTTATTTTTCCTTTGTTCTTTTGGGTATTGTAGGATTGTATTATATGTTACTAAGCAAAGTCTTTGTTCTTTTGAGAAGATTACCATCATGGCTTCATCCTACAGTCAAATTGAAAAAAGAATTGTGTTATGCAAATAATATAAAAAAAAACATTGAAATAAAGATTTTCATCAAATTTTGTCAATAAGAAAGCAAAACATGATTTCATCTTAAACCAAAACACAACATCAAATTTTTCCTCACATGGGAAGTTGTCGTTAAGCTTATAAACAAGAAATCTGAGTATTGAACTGCTTACATGGTACATTGGCCTATTTGAGCTGGCTATGGCCTTCTTCTAGCAAACAAAAATTTACTCACAATTTTGTCAACGAAATCGAAGTACTTATCACTCCATGGTTTTCTCATCATTAACACAAGGTAAGGAACAAGGATGCCAGCTGCAAATCCTAAGCCAATACTGAGGTAAAACCATTGATCAATGAATTTGTTGTTGCTGTCATAAATAACATCATTCCCTAGGCCGGACTTGTCTTCGTCAGGGCACTTCACAAGTGGAGTTCCGCAAAGGCCATGGTTTCCCTCAAAAGAGTGCACGTCAAATGTCAACATCTGCCCTGTATAAGGTATCTTACCAGATAAATTATTGTTCGATAGATTAAGGTAACTCAAGAATGATAATGAAGCCATGCTAGGAGGAATGACACCGAAGAGATCATTGCTTGATAAATCTAGAGACGCCAGTTGACGAAGCATTGAAATATTTTCTGGGATTTGTCCAGTTATGTGATTTCCTGACAAATTCAAGACAACTAGATTTCGCAGTGCTGTTAATCCGACAGGAAAATCTCCAGATAAGTTGTTTCCAGATAAGTCTATGGCCGTCACTAGAGACAGAGTCTTGGTGAACTTCAGAAATTGATTCTTCAAATTCACAAACGAACTTTCTTCGTAGTATAAGCCTCTATATTTTCCATATAAAAGGTATTGGTTCGTCATTTGCTCCTGTGCCATGGCCTTTAAGTCTGCGAAACGTGTTGGGATTCTCCCTGTCAAGTTGTTTTCTGCAAGATCCAAGATTTGGAGCGAACTTAAGTTTGAAAACTCGATTATCATTTTGCCTGAAAATGCATTTGACCTCAAGCTAAGGATTCTTAGACTGCTAAAACTTTCACCCAGCCATGTTGGAAGATCGCCTTTTATTGTATTTTCTCTGAGGTCCAGAGTCTCCAATCTTGATAAATTTTTCAAAGAAGAGGGCAGTCTGCCTGAGATCAAGTTGTCGCCGATATGTAGTGATTGAAGCTGATTCAATTGTCCTAAAGAATCTGGAATTGTACCAGACAAATTATTATTTCTTAGGTCCAACACTTTCAAATAAGAACAATTGCCTATGCTTGAAGGTATTGTTCCCATTAGACTATTTCTTGAAAGATCTATCACAGAAAGTGAAGCCATATTTCCTATATCAGCTGGAAGCTGTCCTGTGAGCTGGTTATTTGAAAAGGAAAGAAAGATTAAATCTGGCATGACATCACTGATATTATTCGGAATCAGGCCTCGGAATCTGTTGTTCGAGAGATCAAACAGCTCAATCGGGACTTGAGGGAGGGGAATTGGTCCTTCAAACAGGTTAGAGCTAAGATCAACATCTGCAAATGGAATTACCTTAAAAGAACCTGGCAGTTCACCTTGTAACTGATTATACGAGATGTTTAACAAAGAAAGATTTGCTGAAAGATCCCAAAACCAGTCAGGAATAGAACCTGATATGCTTGCGTTAGAGATATCAAGAAACATTATCTCATTCTGAGATTTAAGCCACCCTGGAAATGGAGGACCTAATCGACATGAACCCATGACAAGATTACGTATTTGAAATGGAGGGATCCAATCAGAACTGACGTTCAATATGAAAGAATTGGAAGACATCATTAAGATCTTTAGCTTAGTAAGGTTGGAGAAATGAGACTCAGATACAATGCCTGTCATATAATTGGAAGAAATATCAAGAACAGACAACTCAGAGAGCTCGCCAAAGCTCTCGGGCAGAGTTCCGTTCAGTTTATTCCACGCCAAGTTCAAATCAGTCAAATGCTGGAGTGATCCTAAAGACTCTGGTAAAGGGCCAAAAAAGAAATTGAGACTCAACGACAATTCCTCGAGATTCTTGATTTGTCCCAACCAATTTGGCAATCTTGAGGTTAGTTTATTGTTGGTCAATCTCAAGATCACTAAGCTAGGTAGAGTGACATCAGCACCACAAATTTTAGTCTCTTCGAGTAAATCTGGTAAAATTCCAGTAATTTCATTACCAGAAATGTCAAAATATGCCAACTGACAGAGTGAGCCAATTGTGCTTGGTATCCCGCCTTCTACATAATTATCAGACAGGTCGAAATGAGAAAGGAATGCCATATTTCCCATACTTGAAGGGAGTTTACCATGTAATTTATTGGAAGCTAATTTAAAGAATTCTATGCTTTTCCAGCTTCCATTGAAAAAGGAAAACACACTGGCGCTTAGATTACCATTAGACTCAAGTCCCAAGAATTGTAGATAGGGCAACTCTCCGAGACCAAGAGGAATCCTTCCTCTGAGCATACAGTAGCTCAAATCAATATACACAAGGCTACTGATATTGACAAGCCAATCGGGGAACTTTGAGTTGAAGCTGTTAAAACTGAGGTCCATCACAACAAGTGAAGTAAAATTGGGTGACTTTAAGGAGGAAAGCGACCTAGAGAAGCCACAGTTTGAAAGATGCATTTCTGTCAAATGAGGCAGCGTGTTGAGAATTTCCAACCAGTTTGAATCTACCAATGAAAGGTCAACATTTTCCATTCCAAGATATTTCAAAGAAACAAGACTAGATACCCATTGAAAACTGTCAACACTTAGTCCTGGAAATCCTGAATTAGACACATCCAGATATTTCAAATTAGACAGATTTCCAAGATTTTGAGGCAACTTACCACTGAATCCAGCATTTGACAGATTGAGATACCGCAAATTCGTTAAAGAACCGATGAATTCAGGAATTGGTATTCCTCCGAACGTGTTGAAACTCAAGTCCAAACGCTTCAAGGATGTCAGCTGCATCAGTGAAGGCCTAATTTCTCCACTCAAATTCAAGAATCCATACCTGGCATTGCTAAATGGAAAAGGGTTGTGAAGATCAACGGTAATAACACCACCGGTGATGTTATTGCAACCAATTCCCCTCCAGTCACAGCAGTCGAGGCCACGCCAAGACGAAAGCGTGTTCTCGGAATCGTTCAGACCATTCTTGAAATCTAGAAGTGCTTTTCGATCATTGGAGCTGCATGTCACTTTTGTTTGACCGTTAACGGCTGTTGATCTGAGAATGACGACAAGAAGATTAGTGAGTAGAAGAAGTCTCTCCATTTGGTGAACTGTATTAATGGCAGGTCAAACTAGACAACCATGGCTCCTGAATCTCTTTAAATATAGATATTGTTTCTTTATTTCCTAGGAAATTATATATATTGTACAAGACAAGAATGATTCCAAACTGGAAATATGGGATTTGTCAAAATGCATGCTATCAGAGGTTGGTGACGTTTATATGTTGACTATGACTCTCTAAACTCTGTTTTATCATACTTATTAATCTATTCGAACTAAGTTTCGTTTTCTCACATCAGTGGAAATTTTAAAATTTTAATTTCGACCTTCGAAATTTTCTTTAGTATCAATTTAAAAAATTTATATAGTGTTTAGAATTGTTATCTATGTGTATTTAACGCTGACTCCAAACTATTACGGATTTTAAGCGGATATAGTCTTTCTTGTATATAATTTTCAACACATCTTTCTCATTTGATCATCTAATCAAGTCCACGATTATATACTAAATTCTTTATTTAGATCGCACTAGTGATCTAAACAAACTTATTTAACAAACTTTGTATTGAGACTAGATCGCCAGATGAAATCGGCGATGCGGTGCCGTGGTGTTGGTTGGGCCGGGACTACTTCGTGATTTTTTCAATCAAAGAACGTCCACATTTGTTTTATTCTTCATTGAAGAATTGATCAAATGTTTCTCTTAATTTATTAATTTTAGCTGAGAGATTCTTTGATTCACCTATCAAAATTGGTTAAGAGTCTTCCTTTTTCTTTCAATTCACAATTTGGCCGAGAGCCACTGATTAAAAATCAAGAATCGAGTTGGCTGCTTTTTGCAAGTGGGGAGAGAGGAGAAAAATGTAGACTCGAATTTTCTTGTTATTATGTATTTATTATGTTATGTTATCAACCTTTAATATAACACACACACACACACGTAAAATTAAATAATCATTAATTAATTAATTGTTAATCAATCAATCATTTTTAAACTTTTCTATAATATTCAATAAGAATAATGTACATTGTAGTCACCACTAGCAACATTATTATTTAATTAATAGATTCTAAATTTATTAAAAAAATAATTGTGAACTCGTTATAACCACGATTAACGATCAGACACCACTCATGTACTGATGTACCGTAGGAAGACATATTAGTTTTTGCATTCTTCAGTTCAGTTATGGTGA
>NW_027355108.1:0-5037 GCF_012295235.1 Primulina huaijiensis
AAAGTTATTTAGTTTTTAAATTTTAGTAAATATATTTTGTCTATTATTTATATACATCTTTTTAGTTTTAAATTTAAATTATTATATTCATTATATTATATTAATATTTTATATAACATCCCGATTGAACAGGTCCCGCCGTTCGATTAAATCGGTCCGACAAATTTGACTGTATTTAAAAATAGATGAATTCAATTACCGGTCCGACCACTTGTGAAAATATTCTGTTAAATAAGTAACATTCGCAATCGAAAATGGTGACCAAATGGTCTTAAATATCCCGATCAACAAAAAATTATTTGAGACTCGAGCAAAAGTTGAAACTGGACCTCTGAAACTTCAACAGAAAACTCCAAAACCAAGTTGAAAAATTATAATTCGTTGGAAATAAAAACCCATTTCAGTTTGGCAATGGGACAAATTACCCTAGAATATAGCAGTTGCTTTTCTATACATCGTTCTTCACTTCGTTTACATATTTGTAAAGTTCCAAGTGAAATGAACTGATAACCCAAACCCAAAACCAAAACCAAAACCAAAACCAAAACCCACCATGCCACAGCTAAGGCAAAAGCATGGGTGGTTTCCATTTCTTGAATTCTACCAGATCTCTATTTACAACAGATCCATTATGCAGCCAGAACGTCTCGGCAGACTGATGGAGTCGTCTTACTTTCTTATGAAGTTCCCACAAAATTCCAGTAAAAGCAGAACAAGACTCTGAATCTGGAGCATAAACCCATAAACATCTTACCCTTCTACCGTTAGCTATTAACTCTTCGATAATTTTATCTGCAAGAAACTCAAATATATATCCTTGACTCATTTGGTCTAGTAAATAAGAGAGAAACAAGAATGGCATTCAGTAGTCTCACCAGGAATTGATTCCAAGTATTCCAAAAGTTGAGGACCTATACGAGTCAACGGCCATTTGATCGATACTTGG
The DNA here is from genome assembly GCF_012295235.1 of Primulina huaijiensis. Classification (NCBI taxonomy): domain Eukaryota; kingdom Viridiplantae; phylum Streptophyta; class Magnoliopsida; order Lamiales; family Gesneriaceae; genus Primulina; species Primulina huaijiensis. Next base: position 947 of record NW_027355108.1, read on the forward strand.
GTATAGTCTACTACATTCTGAAAAGGCAATTCTATTTGATCTGATAGGATAACTGGGACACACTCCTGTTTGGTGCAAATAATGGGCAGCAGTGTGTTCAATATAATTTGTATTCGAGAGAAAGATGCATCAGGCTTGTAAGAATAAGGTAAGACACATACCACAAAGAATGACTCGTAAAAGCGAAGAGTCCATGATGACTCCCCACGAGGAGCCAGACAAAATTTGGCATTGCGGAGGTGTCGAAAATATTCTATCCTTCCAAGTTTATCTGGGCCGCTGAACTTCAAATCTGGAGATTCCACCTGTTCACAGTATCAACATGCACATCTTTTCCAAGGATTTAAAATTATGGTAAGTGGTAACACAAAATAGCAACAGTGAAATTTACTTTTGAGTTCTTGAAATCTAAAAATCAGATCATAGACCCTGGGTAGTAGCATTGATTTCGCTATTGCAAATTCAACTCTCTCTTTTAGTTAATCCCTCGACATTTCTACTGAGGTGCGGAAAATGACAAGAACAATCAACTAAAACCCAAAAGTTTCATCTCCCATCATCTAAGTTAATCATGGTTTCATCCTTAATAAGTGCACAAGTTACCATAAATGTTCTTCAAATCTTCCTAAAATTCTCTTCCAATCGATTATGAATCTTTCGAGGTTCGGCTTCTTGATTTTTTTCTTTGGAGGAAGGGATGCAGGAGTCCAAAGACTTCAGTAAGCTGTTAGTGTATGACCTATAGGCAAATATTTTCTTTTAGGTACTTGAGTAGAAAAGATTCATAATTATCTCTGGTAAACTGTTTTCCTTCCGTTAAATTAACCAGCCAAGGAGTTTCCAATTAACAGGAAAGGAGAAAATACGACGTAACCAACCATTAGAAAGGACATACCTTATCAGGATATTGTTTCGCTAGCTCTATTAATTGCATACGACCAACCTTTCCTTGTGCTCGACCTAAATAATTAGCCAAATACTTCCTTTTTGATAACGGTAAAGGGTCAACCAGTCTACCCTTAGCAGCAGTCATCCCATCATCAACATTTCCTGGTATGATTATATCTTTCCATGTGTTGAAGGCGCTGATGTCTCGTTTATCTGTGCGGTCTCCCTGCATGTACAAGCACAATACATTTTTCAAATCAGATGTTAATTTGAAATATTATGCAACTATCATAACATAATTGTCAAGATGAACTTCTTGTTCCTGGGGAATGACACATCATCAGTATCCAAAAGAATAACGTGTAGAACCTCACACCATTGTCTTATTAAAGTTTTAAGTCAGAGAGCAAAAACTCAGTACTAGTACATGGCCCTCAAGATAAAAGGAAATGGCTTTTTCTTCACTATGGAAATACGAGGCATGTGTATGTAAAGGACTATACCTCTGGAGTCAGAATAACAGAACGATTCAAATACATAGACCAAGACTTAAACAAGTGAGCTCCAGCACCACTGCAATTCAAAATAAACAAGCACAGATGTAAAGCAATACAAGATCGTCCTAGTCATCAGATTGAAGAAAGCTGAAACCAATAAGATAATTCAAACAAGACCTTCTATCCACCTTTTCTTGCTTTGATCTCATGAATATTTCAATGAAGTAGCTCATACAAACGACAGAAGGTACTATAACTTGTGTGGGACAAATTTTAAGATGTCAATGCTAAGCACATCCTCCACGATTTGAATGTCATACCTTGGGAAAATAAAAATATGGTTGCGGCCACCAGATACCCTGAAATACGGCATTTGACTTAAAACCTGAAACCAAATAAATGCTTATATAAATAATAATAATAATAGCATAAGCATAATTTCTAAGAAACTATGCTTTTACAAGAAAAATTGAATCACGCCATTACCTTGACATAGGTTTGGTTGATCTCCTTATCATTCAAGCCACCCATCATTCGGACACATTTAACATAAGATGGCACAAAAAACAAATCTGCTTCTTCTTTCTTTCTAGTCCGAAACCTAGATTGCAAAAGCAGCCTATGTATTTTAACCTGAAGGAAAAGGAAGGACAGAAGGTGCAAAGGGGAACGTGCAAATATTAGCTTGCGATAATTTCACAAATAATTCAAAAAAAGAAAACAACAAAATCGCACTCCTCATCTACCCGGTAATAATATTATCTTCAAACCCTTGAAGTATTAATTCTACAATTTCCAGTAATGTTAATGGCTTAATGCATCAAAAAGAAATTTTCCACTAAATAAATTACAAAGAGTACCTTATCTTTTCTTAATCCAAGAAAATGATGCAAGATAATCTATCTCACATACCATAATCTTACCTATGATATTATTAGCATTTCTAGTTCCTAATACATTGATAAAGAATTTGAACGAAATAGCAAGCATGATGGATCTGAACCATTTAGTGAAACGACAAAGAGCATAGACAAGTGGGGGCAAATCTTACATTTTTATTTCCAGAAAAATAACCTACATTGAATTGGAACATACGCAGGCTTGCTTTTCCATCAAATTTGCAAAGAGAAATCGTTACGAAGCAAGGATATTGTCGTAATATTATCGAAACTGTGACATTTATTTTGATTGTTACAAAACAAGAGTATCACTAACTAACAAGTCTAATTAATAGTGTAGTTTTTTGGATATGCTTTGCTCTCACCATAAGCATAATAGAAATCCTCTTAACCAGGAGCATGACAAACGTGCTGCACAGCAGACAGTTGAGACAATATCTACTACATACAGAACCGGCAGAAGTAGACATCCAAAGGAGTTTGTAATGGCTAGTTTGCGACTACTAGTTTATAGCGGCTATATTTCAAGAAGCTAGCTTTCTAAATAGAGATATAGATCATTTGCAGAATAAATCAAGTCAATCCAAGCTAAAGAGTGATAAAGTGATAATGACCAAGAGAATTGAGAGCCAAGATAGATGGTTTAAGAGCATTTATTACAAGATCATTAGAATCCAAAAGTAAGAGTAGAGACAGAGAGAAGAACTAACAAAATCAAAATGTCTTCACTTCGAAATCAAGATTCAAAGAATCATTTCGGAGTGACCCAATACAATTGAAAAGCCGACCATCAACATAAAGAGAAATGAGCTGATTAGAACAGTCGAACGATGTTTTAGCATATATACATTGACCACACAAAGCTATTCAGCGATCAAGTGACGATGCAAAGCTATTTAGTACTCAACTGACTTTGCGAAAGCATTTGGTGCTCAATCGACAGATAGATGGATAGCCTTGAACATTGTACTATAGTGTGTCCCATGGATTTATTTCTTCTCAAATAAAAGAAAATAGGTGCCGATAATTCGTTCTATGAACTTTTTGTTGCTATGTCCTTAATCTACATTACTGATCACAATTGGCCTGAATTTCCCCATCACCTTGTATCCGCCATTTTACAATGTATTTTGAGTCTTCAGCTTAAACAATATCTCCTCCCCTACTATTTCTCATCCAATTCGTATGCCCGGATTACGAAATCTTATCAAATACTGCATCTTCAAGATTACCAAAAACAATTACAGAATGCGGAAAAAGGACCTGATAGATTGAGAAAGAACACCTGACTGCCCCATTGGCCTTTGACGCAAGCGTCAGCAGAAATCTTCCCATCACGACCATACATCAGCAGCTTCAAACCCTCGATCTCGTTCTCATCGTACACGTAAATCTTCAAATCCAGGTGCGCACGGTCCCCGAATGCGACATCCTGCGGAGCATTGTGGCCATAGGAAGCGGAGAATGAGCTGCGGAGAGCCGATGAACAGGGGCCGAGGGAGTGGTCGAAGAGCCTGGTGAGGAAGAAGGTTGCGGCGACGAGCACGAGGGCTCCGATCTGGTGCGTTCGGGTGCAGTGGGCGGTGGCGTGGTGGGGGTGGGGAGAGAATAATCTGGTGCTCTTGGTGTTTGTGCTCATGCTCGCCATTGATGGAAACCTCGAAAGCTAAAATGTAAAGTGAGATTTTTGCAGGTGAAAGGAATGTCACGACGGCGTCGTATGGATCAGGTTTTTCATTAAATAAATATATTGTAATAAATAATAAAATATATTATCATTCTAAAAATAATCTCTATTAAAAAATTT
>NW_027355109.1:0-5074 GCF_012295235.1 Primulina huaijiensis
ATCAATATAACGAAAAAAAAAGTTGGTATCCTCATTTGAACGTTATCTAAGATGATCTAAATTTTTTTTACATAATAATATTTAAAATTTAAATTTATTCACTATTATCATAATAGTTTTAAATAATTACTCAAAAGCTAATATTAATAATTAATTACAAAAAGTGAAATTCTAGTTTTAAAAAGATAAAACTTGCACAAAATTAACAGTGGAAAGCTATGCAATTCACAATTAAAGTAAAAAAAAAAATTTAAAGTTGGATAATCTTTTTATGGATAATATTATATTATAATTATCTTTCATGTCATCTTTTACGTATATTTTTATTTTTAATTGGAACTAGGCTTATTTTTTTAATCTATACATAGAATCACAATATTTGCTTTATTGATGCACACTACTTTAAGAAATAGTGGAAATTAAGAAAGAGAGAGCATCATAACAATTAACTTTGGGCTTTTTATTTTTATACGTTAAAAATACATTAAAAAATATCAATCTTTTAAATATTATTAAAACCGTTAAAATATAATTAACTTTGGCCTTTTTTTCCTCCCCACTTGTTTTCATAAAATTTGATTCGAACTCGAGCTAATGGACTAAGGAGCTAAATTCTTGTGTGTTATTTATAGGCTCTGTATGTCATTTTCAGTGTCAACCTGTAAAGAAAGTTGATCAAACCATAATTTTATCGGTGTATGCGAGAAAATTTGTACCGGACAGAAGGGATGCATGGTCGAAGCAACCGTGCATGTGTCCGTCAAAGTATCAAGCCTACTGGTGCACACACGAATCGAGTCCGAGTCGTATGCCATTCGAGTTAGAGTTGTATAATATACTATTGCAATATGTTCAATCGAGTAGTAAATTTCGAACACCAACTCCATAAAATTGCATATCAAGTGACTTAATCTCGAGCTCAACAAGTTCGTTTTATTTTAGCATCAATCAAGCTGGAGGTTGAGATTTACAACAATGCCTACTGCCATCAAACTTTGTTTAAAAGGTAATCGATTTGTCAGATAATTTCACTCAACTCTACAACAAAGTTACTACCACCAAGATAAAACTAACTGCATTTCGCTTATAGAAACTTTTATGACGTTTTATGATGCAATGTTGCTCCAGTGTTTCAATACTGTGCAATATGTGGTATACATCTCTGTCTCACTTGTCTGCTCATAATACTGGCACAAGAAGCAGCCTTTTAAGATTCTGTAATAGAAATTAACAAGAGACTGTTTCTATGTTGGGAGCATGGAGACGTTACACTTATATGGAATCTGAAGTGGCAAAATTATTCCAGCTTACCATACCAGCAGGAGGAATCAGCATAAGAAGACTTGAAATTTAGGCACGTCGGTTCCAACGTTGAGATAGTTAACATCAACCACAACTTCCCCAAAATCATCTACCACAAAATATAAAATATATATTATGCCTTTTTTAATTAATTTCAAGAAATGGTGAGGAGGTGATGAACGTTTGTATAGTTTCACAGAACCACTAAATGAAATCTACCTTCATAGAGTGTCCTAGCAATTTGAACATAATCGGGTATGAGATCTTGGTATATGATTCCCTCAGGATGTGCATCTAATACAACTAGGACTCCTTCAATGAGAATATATGAAAAAAAGGAGTATATCAGCCAATTATTTAAATTTAAAGTAGATATAAGATAATGTTTTCAATAAGTTTCCTTTCACAACAGAATCCAGAGTCCAGACACCCAACACAAAAGTAATAATTCCAGTTAGGGTTAGTTTGATAAAAAAAAAAAAAGTGCTTGGCTTTAAAAAAACAATTTTTAAGCAAAATTTTCGAGTGTGTTTATTTTAATACATAATTAATTTGGATTAAATAGTGGAAATAGTTATTTATATTTTAAAAAGAGACGAAATTTAAACTCTAGCAGCCACATTTTATGACTTCTTTTTAAAAGAGTAGTCTCTTGTGATACGGAGACGAGTCAACCCGGTCCATATATACAATGAAAAATAATATTTTTGACAAAAAAAGTAATATTTTTCATGAGTCGGGTTGGAGATCCGTCTCACAAAACTGACATGTGATACGGTCTTATAGGAGTTTTTTTAAAAAAATAACCTTCTTTATCCAAACAATACCATCTATTATAAAATCGGAAAACATGTTTTTTTAATGAAGGTTTCTCTAACCAAGCTCACTAGGCATTTTACTGTCGAAAAAAATGAAAGGCAAGATCGGTTTCAAACTACTTGCATCCATGGAAATCTTCAAATGAAGAAGAAAAATCTCTTGATGCCATAAAGTTATGAGCAAATCTTCAGTTCAAATAAGCTCGTTGCAGTTTTCTTTTTGTATACTGATAAAAGTCATACGTAAGGATACATAATGTTGTGTTCCATCATTTACTCAAGTTCCTCAACAAAAATGTTTTGCAGTAGCATGAATTATGAATCTGAATCATTGCGTGTTTACCGTACAAAAAACATCATTTTAAAGAATAATTCTCAAATCAATGTTAATACTTGGTCAAAAAATAAAATAAAATAAAATAAATAAAAGCATCTGCTAATTGAATATTTTTTGCAAAATAACAAACAAGGAGTGATACCTGGTGCCAGCCATGCTTTTGTGGAATTACTTGGCAATGGAGCCAGCCACAAAATATTTCTTAGATTCATTGAATCATCATAAGCAACATGAGACCCTGAGAATGCTCACTATCACAGTTAGCAGAATCAAATATTCTTCCTCAAATTCCACAGCATCGTCCTTTTTTATGTTTTATTTATAAATTTTAAAGAATTTTAATTTCACCCAAACTTACCAACTTGGCAATAGCCCATATTGAATGGAAAAACTTCTTTGTCATATGCAGGATATTCTCTCGCATGAAATCTGCAAATATTTGCATTTAGGACCAGCGAATAAGCCACTAATTTAACAATATTCATGCATGCAATTTTTTGTAAGCATGACATCGTATCTTGCTTTCATATTAATATCATGTAACGTGAATTTCAGCTAAGTAACACTTGTGATTTTCTTAGAAGCCCAAATACAGGCTACAACCCTTGTGTCAGTATTTCTTTGTGAGCCTTCTTAAGTATTTCCAAAACCAAAACAATAATCTATTACGATTTCCGTCCCACCTGTGGGCACTATTACCAAAGATAATTCCAACTTCAGCAAACAAGAATGATACCACTGAAATTCTGAAATGTTTGGTTCTCAACCATCAAGACCGCGAGTTCACAGATTGCAAAATATATATATATTGTTCCATGTGCCAACTTACAGTATACCAAGCCTTCCAGAATCTGCAGCAAGGAAAAGGTGACCATGGAACAAGTCATAGCGACTCAAAGAAACATTCAACCCTACGCTAGGACCCCGCTCGACAATAATTTTGAACAAAAATTCAATGTAAGAATTCAACTCCTACAAAACAAAATAACAAACTACATTAACAAAGAAAAATGCAAAACAAGATTTTAAATGACCAAAAGCTATCAACACAATATTACATACTTCGTTTATAAAATGTCTCCCATAAGAAGTTCTGGTAAGTTCACACCGATCTTCATTCGATCCTTCAACATCAGGAACCTGTACCAATTAAACAATGATCCCTCTTATGGAGTTTTGTTCCAATTTTTATTAACATTCACACTTTGCAAGTAGCAGAACAGATCAATTAACAATGGGCCCTTTAAATTGCACTGCCACCTGAAAATTTCCTAAAAACATAAAAGTTCGCGCGCTAATTTCAGTTGTCATATACTCCTTAAGGCACCTTGAATACCTCATATGAAAGGCTTCAATAGCAAGATTCACCTATCACAAATTCACGATAATTTTAAGAACGCACACGATGTACCTCCCAAATTGCACTCATCATACATACTTTAAAGGAGGATAGAGGAGGAAACGAAAGGTTTGAGTGTATAAATCAATGAGAGAACAATACAAGTTCACAATTACCGGGGAAAAAATATCACCGTCTCTGCTACATAAGTCAAGAAATTATCGTGTCAAATGGTAAACATTTTCAATGGTGCTTGAATGAAATGTATGTGTGCACAGCTAAAATAGCAACCTTTAAGCACTAGTCTATGTTTAATGAGCAAAAAAAGGAACACTGACAGGGAGAATGGTTGGATCCAGAGCTCGTTGAATAGCCCCCGGGTCTGCGCCAGAGTCAACGGCGAGCCTAGCAAGCTCCAATACTGGCTCCGGCGGCGACAAAATCAGATAATCGATATCCTCTTCGCTCCGATTCGACGAAAAAATTGTCTTCGAACTCAGCGATCGCCTAGTTGATAGTGTTTCATTATAGGGAGGAAATGGCGCGAGGAATTTGAAGCATGACCAAATCTCTTGTGCAACCTGTGAGTTGACGGAATGAAACTTCTGTGGTGTGCTCAGTAGAGAAAGCAAGTCCGACACAGTGGCTTTGGGCTTAGATGGCGGAGAGAGAGCGTCAATATTAACGAGATTGAGACGGGTTTTGGTGAAGGAGGCGGCGGCGCCGGCGAGGGAGAGGGAGAAGATGAAGGCAAATCTGAGTGGGAGATACGTTGAGCTGCTCATTTTCCGAACCTCGGCACCGTCACCGTTACATCATCCCTTCCTCATCGTGGCTGCAGCCATATCCGTTGCCACCCCTCGGCTCCGCCGTAAATATTTTATATTATTAAAAATTTTTTTTTCAAAAAGTAACATTTAGAAATATAATTTAATATATACGCGGATTTCAAATCTAATCCTCCAAAGTCCAAACTTATGTATTACTTCAAGGTATTCACCTAAGAATATCATCTTACTTTTTCAATATTATAAGAAATATATTTACAAAAGATAATATTTATTTTAAAGATAGAGGATAATATTTAAGAAAGTTAAAAAATGTAATTTATTAAATATATAATCAATAAATCTTTTAATTTTATTATTCACATTGGTAAGTGACTGAGAAGTCCGATCTATCGTCGTAAGGCTCATCCCATCGATAAAAATAGAACAACTTGAGATAACATCCAAAAAAATTTATTGATAGTATATATTAGTGTATAAGCACACACAC
>NW_027355110.1:0-5079 GCF_012295235.1 Primulina huaijiensis
AAAGGACTAATGGTGTACAACCATAACCGCAGACTATTCCACTCGTTCAGTGAATCATCAAATGATCACCAATCTGTATGAATGGATATCTTCATGTCCTTATCAATGAAACATGGCGTTTACATCACAAATGCTAGTCTGAAGCTGAAGCGACTTTTATCCTTGTTTTAGATGACTGATTCGACTAAGAACTTTTTTAGAATATATGGTACACTTTCTTAATGAGTTTCATGGTCTTACGTTGAGAAACAGATTCATGATACCTATTATATATTCAAAAATTTTATCTATGCAGCTTGCATGAGTATACATATAAAGTAAATGCAATAATTCGATAAAACTTAAAATATTATTGAAATAAAGATTGTTTTTACATCGAAGTCAATAAAGCTCAAGTCACAAGTTGGCTAGCTGGGCATCTGATCTAACAGAATACCATCTGAACAGATGCGAGTTTACTTTTTTTTATTGAAGTCTTCTGAATCGTGTGACTATTCTCGTACTTTCTTCACTCTCATACGACAAATTTACCTTGGCTAGGTTGGTAGCAAATGCACTGGATGCAACATTCAGCAAGGGTGATGCTATAGCCATTGACATGCCAATGACTGCTACTGCTGTTATTATATACTTGGCAATTGTACTTGCTGGGTTTGTTGTTGTATCAATTGCTGACAGCTTTGCACCCAAAGAAATTGCGACTCGTCTGCGTGTATCCAAGGCGAATGTGATTTTCACTCAGGTGGCTACTAATATCAGCAAATTTTTTATTTGCTAAGGTTGATGAATGGGAAGGATTCCAATATGAAATACTTGATCAGTTTTTCCTACAATCTTTTTTCACTTGCAGTGGTGCACAGATAAAAACACTTGATTTATAATATTACGTCGTCTTTTAGGACAGTAAATGACTTAGAGCATTATTATTTTACAATACATGTAGTGTGAACAATTGTATACAAAGAGTAAATTGAGATTGAAGGAAGATGGTGGAAGTCATCAACCTGGAGACTGGGTTTTTGGGGGTGAAAAAGAGGAACAGCCATAATGGATCAGTCCAATTGTTGTCGTGAATACTATGTATTAGGTGCAAAACAAAACATGCCATTGGGGTGGTGTGTTGGACAGAAGATTTGTTGATAATTGCCACAATATTAATTAAAATTTTATCTGTGTGACAAGTGGATCTATCCCATGAAATGTATTAACTCAAAAGGTCAAACCTATCTTTATCCTTTGCCATGACTGGTGTCTTTATGCTCTTCCGCCCTTTCCGGTTCAGCGTAAATATCTACTAGCTCTTTAGAGCTTTGCGTAGCACTTACTTTTCTTATTTTTGATCGTATTCTAATTTCATATTTAGGATTTTATAATACGAGGCGGACGGAGATTTCCTTTATACAGGTAAACGCATGCTATCCCATATTTTAAAATATTTCATAGCTGTGTTTTTCATGGATAAGCAGCTAATATCCATGTTTATGGTTTCCCGATTTTCTACTAGAGCTCCTTTCTAGCAACGGTCACTTTGAGATCAAGGGGACAATTAGGCTAGTATATTTTTTCATACTGTCTTTTTTGAGTGATGCTTTCTATTTTTTCCTGACAAGCGATCCAATAACTTCAAAGAATTGATGTTTGACGTGGTAGAGAACTAATTCTTGCTTAGAAACATAATATTATTTGTGAAAATCATTTAAGGTAAAACATGGAATTCCTTGAAAACTGTTGTGAAAGTACACCGAAATCTGCAAAACATATGATTGGCGAGAACGATTTTTTAAGACATTAAACGTAGAATAAGTTGCTGTTCAGAGTGACGATTGGGCTGTTTAGGCTGAACCTCATCTCACTTGGGAGAGAGTGGTGAAAGCGCTCTATTTTGTATACTTTCTGTTTGAAAACACTCTGACAGACATGGCTCATACTGATTTTTATGTAAACTTTAATTTGCGATATACTCTTTGAGATGCCTTTGTGTCCACTAATGTCATCAACTGAATAACCTTACCTATCTGTGCAGTCGAGTAGTAGAAGCCTTTCCAGATAGAGTTGTGGTGATTCCTGCAACTGGAAAAGATGTAGCTGTTCAATTAAGAGATCAAGATTCCTCTTGGATAGCTTTCCTTTCAAGTGATTTTAATCTACCTAGGTAATATAAATAAATTGGTTGGGAGTGATGTGAATAAAAATGCATTGTATGCAACAGTTGAAGTTTTAAGTTGCAGACTTTTTTTAAAAAATTTATGTAGAGGGTTAAAATATCACTTCTTTTGGCAGGTCCTATCAACCAGTTTACCTGCCCATAGACTCTGTCACCAATATACTGTTTTCATCTGGTACCACTGGTAGGCAACTCTTTGCAAGCTAGTTGCAGTATGTTACTCTCTTAAGTTTTCAAAATATATTGATTCCATTTTCACCTTCCAACAGGAGATCCAAAAGCGATACCATGGACTCAGCTTTCTTCTATTCGATGTGCTGCTGATTCATGGGCACATTGTGATGTTCAAGCTGGAGATGTCTTTTGTTGGCCCACTAATTTAGGTTGGGTTATGGGACCCATTTTACTCTATTCATGTTTCCTAGCTGGTGCAACTCTGGCACTTTATCATGGATCTCCTATGGGTTATGGGTTTGGGAAGTTCATCCAGGTAGTACTTCTATCGTGTTATACGAGCGAGAAATTTGCATTCATATTTAGTTTCTGCTGGTATGTTGGTATTTGCCAACATTGAAGGCTATCGATAAATCAAATGAAAATTCTTAAAGCAAAGGGATTGAAGACTGTTAACGAGAATGGTTCTTGAAGTTTTTATAATAATTTCATTTTGTTAAAATTATTGAACTCTAAATATATGGTGATATTTTGACGTCACTGTAACTCACAGAGTCGATGAAAATCCTCACCATACTTTGATTTGCACTTCATGCACTTCCAGGATGCAGGTGTCACTATTTTAGGAACCGTTCCGAGCATAGTGAAGACCTGGAAGAGCACAAATTGTATGGAAGACCTGGACTGGACAAAGATCAAGTAATTTTCAATTTAAACCTTCAATATCATATAATTTTTACTTTGACTTATTGTGATACTACCACATTTGCCAGGTTATTTTGTTCTACTGGAGAAGTCTCCAGCGTTGATGATGACCTCTGGCTCTCATCGAAGGCTTTTTATAATCCAATCATTGAATGTTGTGGAGGCACAGAGCTCTCATCTAGTTACATTATTGGAAACCTTTTGCAACCACAAGCCTTTGGGGCATTTAGCTCTGCCTCAATGGGCACAGGATTTGTTATTCTTAGTGAAAGTGGTCTCCCTTATGTAAGAATTTATTCTTTGGCTACCATACACCTTATAATGAATTATAACTTGCTTCATGTCTTGTTTTAAGGCCTATATTATAATGGTTTCCTTACTCAATTTTTCATGGATTTTTAATCAAAATTTAACACATTCTCCTCAGAACATCTTGGCCAAAGCCCCTAAAGAGTTTTCTCATTATTTTTTTGTTGACAGCCACATGATCATCCATGCATTGGTGAAGTAGGTTTGTTTCCTATTTATATGGGAGCAACGGATAGATTGGTGAATGCTGATCATGAGGAAGTTTACTTCAAGGGTATGCCAAAGTACAAAGGAATGGTAAGCTAGCCTTGTTTTTCGCTTAAATTTTTATAAAAACTGGTCGCATGCAACTCAGATGCAGATTTTTAATTATCTTTAAATAAATTTGGGATTAAGCTATATTATGCTATTTCAACTATCCTTTTGTGTTTTTTTCTGTGTACTGATGTTATAACTTGAACGCGTATCTATTTGGCTTTCTTCAGCTCAGTAGCTGAAATGATTCTATATGCTCTTTCAATGATGTTGAGTTCAAACATCAGAAAGTACGATAGTTTAGACAGTCTACCATTCGATTTGCTGTGAGCTGTTTTCATTTAGGATATTGAAAAGCAGGGTAGCCTTCTCCACTAAGCCAATTGAATTGCTAAAACTAATGACTGACGGAATTCTCTTATGTATGTGTGCACCCTTAATAATATCCAGCAACTTAGGAGACATGGTGATGTAATAAAAAGAACTGTTGGTGGATATCTGATGGTGCAGGGAAGAGCTGATGACACCATGAACCTTGGGGGCATCAAGGTATCTAATTCCTCAAATTTCACCTTCGTGATGTATGGGTTCTTGATCAATTAAGTTTTGATCTGGCTTAAACAACCTCATTCTTCTTAGCTTATACCATCATTTTGTTTTTCTCATGTTTTTGCTGAGCATTGCTAAACGAGCGAGCATAAATAGCATAAACTGATTCATTATCTGCAGACGAGTTCAGTTGAAATCGAGCGTGTGTGCAACCGGGCTGATGAAAGCATCCTGGAAACCGCTGCAATAAGCTTTGCACCAGAGAATGGTGGTCCTGAGCAACTTTGTGTATTTGTGGTACTGAAAACGGGCTTCAGTATTGGACCAGATGTGCTTAAGATGAAACTCTCAAGAGCCATACAGACCAATCTTAACCCATTGTTCAAGGTTTGCGTTCAAGATTTTCCTTACTTCTTTTTCCCCTTGATGCTCTGTAGGTTATGTTCATTCGTGTAATAGATACATGGGCAGCAATTAATTAGATTCTTGTTTGTCCGACTGCTCATTAAACTAATCTGGAGGCAAAGTCAGAATGCCACTTGAACCATGGCATCACTACAAACTTTATCTGGATGCCTCCTCTTTTTAGCGAATACCATTTTCACCACTTCTCTGAATTCTTGAATCTATCTATTCGGTTGTTCCTTCTACTTTTTCTTAGGTTCTAAACAAATCCATTCAGTCAATCAGCACTCCGACAGTTTTTCGAGTCTTCGCGAGTATAAAATGGTAAGATTCTAACTGATAGAATCCGTGTTTTTTTTCGAGTAGGTGAGCTTTGTGAAGATTGTGGCAGAGTTTCCTCGAACTGCATCAAACAAGTTACTTCGGAGAGTGCTGAGGGATCAATTGAAGCTGAAGCTGCATCAAATGCAGAGTAAAATTTAGGTCCTCTTATTTTGTCACGTTATTCTATTTTTTTT
>NW_027355111.1:0-5104 GCF_012295235.1 Primulina huaijiensis
AGTACGAATGCATCCGATCTTGGAGGGATTTCAAATTTGAAACAGTTAGGAAGCACCATTCCTAGACCGGAATGTCTGATCACAGCCTTGAATGGAAAACATAAAGCTATGAGGAACAGATAATCGGATACAGAAGTTGCGAACACAGTTCGGACGTTAAGAACCTTGCAGATCACGGCCCATTTTTGAAATACTTACCATTTCAGTCGAGCTCCTCAAATGGTTTATCAACGTCCTTTGTAATATATCTTTAAGTGATCGAGAGTGGTGCTCGTCTAATATTTTTTTAAAGTTGTTTTGAGTTCGTGGCTATCCTTGGAGCTGTGAAGGCCAAGACGACGCAAAGAGCGTGTTTGTAACGAGGCTAACTTGGAGCCATCAAGGCCAAGAAGATATAGTGCATACCTCAGTTAATCATTATTTATTGGTAAGGGGAGATGTAGACGAATTCTTTCGTCGAACTTCCATGATGCAAGATAAAGATATCCCAGATAGATGGATGAATTACTTTAAGAAGTTACTAAATGGGACAAGTAAGGAGGAGTTAAGCGTGGGTAGACAAGAGATTTATGAAGTAAGGCATCTAGTGTTCCATCATAGAGATAGTTCTAAGGAAGTAACAGAGACACCGAAGAAGTTGAAACCGAGGACGATAGTTGGACCGGATGAGATACTAATTGAGGTATGGAAGTGTTTAGCGGAAGTTGAGATCCAATGGCTGACTAAGCTCTTTAATAGGATTCTAGATACTAGGAAAATGATATAATCTTGGAGAAAAAGTATTGAAGTACCAATTTATAAGAATAAAGGTGATATAGAGGACTGTTCAAACTATAGATGGATTAAGCTTATGAGCCATATGTTGAAGTTATGGGAGCGAGTGATAGAGCAGAGACTTGTGAGTATCATTACTATATTACCAACTTGATTTTATACCGGGTAGGTCTACAATGGAAGCTATATTTTTTATTAGACAAATGATAGAGATCAACAGAAGAGTCTGTATATGGTATTTATCAATTTAGAAAAAGCCTATGATAGAGTGTCTAGAGAATTAATCTTGTGGGTACTTAGAAAGAAGAATGTCCTCAATGCTACATCGAGATTATTAAAGATATGTATGAAGGTGCCATAACTAGTGTTAGGTCTATTGGAGGGATGTCATGTGAATTGTCTATGACAACAGGACTCATCAAGGATCAGCTTTAAGCCCTTATCTCTTTTCTTGGTTACAGACAAGTTGACGAGACATAATTAGGATGAGGTACCTTGGTGTATATTGTTTGCTGATGATATTGTTCTGATAGAAAAAATTAATAAGGTGTAAATAAAAAATTAGATAGATAACACGAAGCTCTTGAGAGTAAATGTTTTAGAATTAGTCACTCAAAACGGAATATTTAGCTTGTAAGTTTGGCCCAGATCTAGACAAATGGGTAGCCCAATTGAGATTGACGGTCGAGAAGTCTCAGAGTGAAGCTTTTTTGCTATTTAGAATATATTATCCAAAAGATTGGAAAAATTAGAGATGATACCGACCATATGATTAAAGCAGGGTGGATAAAATGGAGGATGACATTATGAGTCTTATACAATAGAAGGATACTTGCGAGATTGAAAGGAAAATGTTATAAGACTATTGTTCGACCAGCTATGCTTTGTGGTTCAGATTGTTGGGCCACCATAGGATTACATATGCATAAGATGGAGGTATTAGAGATGCGTATGTTGAGATGGATATGTGGAAAAAAATCAAGGATAAAATTAGGAATGAAAAAATTATGAGATATTATGTTTATCCCTCATAAGGGATATGATTAGGGAGAGATATCTCAAATGGTTTGGTTATGTGAAGATGAGACTAAACACGGCCCCAATCCGACATATATTAGATTGACATGTTAATGAAAAGAGTAGAATGATGGGTAAGCCATTGAAAACTTCAATAAATGTGGTTAAAATTGATATCTTAGATCGTGCTGTAAGAGATGACACGTGAAAAAATCATTTAGTTTGGAGAACTAATATCCATATAGTCATCCTCATAACTAGCGTAAATGTGTTATTATGATGATGATTTCACTATATATTTTGATTGTCCAAAATTCTTCCATTTGTATTTTTCGAACTTTTTCGAATTCACTTAAAATCGCTAAAGGGCCATAGAACCTAATTCACCCAAAGATCGTGGATAAAGCAAAAAACACATTGACGTTCATTGAAAAGGATTGTCCATAGATATAATAAAATCTACAACAAAAGGTACAATAATCGGCCAAGTTGATGGAGTGACGAGGATTTGATGATGCAGACACATGAAGAATACAAGATTACTTATAAAATCTCTTTTCCAATATGAACATGTCGGAGGATTGTCAAACGTAGTCCGATGTATGCTCCACAATCATTAGGTCATCGAGCTGCAAAGAAGCAAGGGCCTCATAATCATTAGGAGTGCATATTGACTCTTCTAATCTAAACACAACTGTTGAAATGGATGATTTCAAAGCCCGATTTCGTCCAATATGACAGAAGGCAGAAAAAAAGAAAGGAAAAGAAATGGTGAACAAATTGAAGAAACAAATCAAACTCTGCAACCGTCACTTACACATTTGAAGGAATATAATAAACACAAGAAAGTGAAACAACTCATCCAAGCACATCAACTCCTCGTAATGGACACAAAAGGCATGACATATGAATATCTTCAGAACCATTCGGGCGATATGCGATCATATAAAAAAACATTGAACATGCAGCAGATTTTTTTGTTTTATTGTTAATGTGGCTTTTAATTTTTGTTTTCTTGTCATGTGTTTGTAATTTTTGTTTGTTTAATTAACTTAATGGGGTTTGTAATTTTTATTTCATATAATGTATTTTAGTATCTGTGTAATCCACTTTACAAACTATTCGTTATGAGTAACCGTTACGAACTAGTCGTCAAAATTATTTTTTATGAACTAGCCATGACAAACTATACGTTATGAACTAGACATTTCAAGCTAGTCATTGAAGAAATAGCACATAATTAGGAGACAAAATATTCACAATTCTCCATACTATTATTCTCTTATCTCATGCTAAAACACTTCATTTGTTCCAAAATATCTCAAGATCCTAGTTAATCTAACACAAAAAAAAAACATTTTTTAACACACGATAAATCTCCATACAAAATCAGATTCTGGTAAGCATTCTTCATGATCATTGCAACATCAACATAAGTTAGCTCACTAACTGGAAAGTTCTTATGGGAGTGAACAAAAAAGAAGGTCAATTAACATAGAACGTGCTGTTGAGCGCACTCAACTTGTCATTGATTATTTATCTACTGAGTTGGTGTGTATCGATGACATGTTCCGATGGTGATTTCGAATGAGAAAATAGTTGTATTTGCGCATAATAAATGCTTTGGAAATTTATCCAGATGGATATTTTAAATGAAGAGAAGTTTCATCAAGAAGAAAAAGGCCTATCGATGCTTAAAATATGCACGGCGACTTTCTGTCAATTGGCTTATGGAGGCCAAGCCGACCAATTGAACGAGTGCATGTGTATGGGTGAAACAATTTCCCTCGAATGCTTGGCCAAATTTTTTCCAATGTGTGATTCAAATATATGGAAGAGTGTACTCGAGAAAACCCAATGCAACTAACATCGCTCATTTTCTTCAAATTCATGAGCAAAAGAACGGTTTCCCTGGCATGTTAGGAAACCTTGATTGCATGCATCCCAGCATTGGGTCCGGAAAAACATTTCGATCGCATGGAGGGCCCTGTACACATGAGGAGATGATGACTACCCAAAAATTGTGCTTAAGGCGGTCGTGTATGCCGACTTATGGATATGACATGCCTTTTTTGGAGCCATTAGGTCTCGTAATAACATCGATGTACTTAAAAGAATTTCATCTTTTAATGACGTCTTAAAAAGAAACGCATCGGAGGTTAATTTTATTGTGGACGATAAACAATATACAAAAATATACTACCTATTAGATGGTATATACACGAAATGGGTACTTTCGGGAAGATTTTTTCCTGTCCCAAGAATCCCAAAAGAATTAAATTTAAGGAAGACAGAAGGCTACCAGAATGGATGTCGAGAAGGCATTTGGAGTACTCCAAGCTCGTTGGGCAATTATAAGAGGTCCAGAGTGACACGAATTCATGGATAAATGCAAAAAAATCATGTGTATGTGCATTATTTTACACGACGTGATTGTTGAGGATGAGGGTCATGCAATATCGATTTTGGATCATGACGAACGAGATAATTTCATAGTGAATCAAGGTTCAACCCTAGAATTTGGTGAATACCTTTGAAGAAATTCCGAGTTATGTGATAATCAGGTGCATCATCATCTTCGTCACAAGTTGGTTGAACAAATTCGAGAAACATGTTGAGATGATAAGTAAAGGGCTAACTTATCAATTATGAAATACTTAGTTATTTTAATTTTCAATTTGTCAAACTTCGTATTGTTATGTTGTTCAATTTCTTATAAAAAAAATTTAATATTAAATTATTTTACTAGATAATTGTCAAAATATATACATAAGTTCAATATTAAATGAAAATTATTAATGAAAATAAAAATGAAATTAATTAAAATAAAATAAACTTAAAAAGTATAAATCATTTTATTTAAATGAAAAATAAATTAAGATTGATAAAATGATAGTGGACCGATAAATATTTAGTTGATGAGATATTTGTAAAATGTGAGACATTTGAGGATTGAGATATTGATTGATGATGTGAACCAACGAACCCACAAATGTTTGGGGAAAATGTCTCATTTATTATGAGTGCTTTAATGAGTTCAATGACATGGAGGGTAATGACATATGAGTTGTTCTAGTCAGCACAAGTGTCACAAAGATTGGGTAAATTGACTAATGATTATGCTCCATTGAGATGCTTGGGATTCTCGTAGTTGAGAAGTCGTCGGATCGCGATCGGATGTACTGAATCGAAGAAGTGTGATGGTTCACGATCTAGACAATTAGATCGTGGATGGAATGATCAGATCGATCTAGAGCGAAAAAGTGCATAACTGTTGGTCCCACTTGCGGTAATTTGAGATAATAAAACCCGA
>NW_027355112.1:0-5129 GCF_012295235.1 Primulina huaijiensis
CTAGAAGCTCTCAAGCCTGAACTGAAAAGTTCAATCGAAAAAGGTATTGCATTTGTTCATGGCAGTTAAAACGGCAGCTAGCCAAACTCCATCCAATTACCAAGATGTTATCACAATTTTGAGTCTTTTGCCTATTTTGTATCCTATTCAAGTGTTTCTTGCTACACGGAGGTGTTACCATACCTTTACTTGAATTAGGCTCAAGACATACGTAGAATAAAAATGAGACATTCTAAGGAACTGCATGTGCGTTTTGTTGTAGAGTCTTGAATTATGCCGCTGTTGATTGAGATTACTAGTTATTTAGACTTGAAAGTTAGATAATTGCAGCAGGCATTGCTACTTGCTGTTAATTTCAATATTGTCATTTGAAAATTCATTGCCTGGGATCACCGGCTTCAGCAAATAGCCTGGTTTGGGCCTTAAATGTTAATTTTGTAATGCTAAAGGATGCCGTTTTTAGTTAGTAAGATGCTATTCGGAGAAAGATCTTGTACCTTAGACTACTTTAGGTATGGCGGTGGGAGTCTGTAATTGAAAACAGAAGAAAAAAAATGGATAAATCGTATTATTGAAATTCAAATGCTATAAACCTCAATCAACGAAAACAGAAATTATGCCTATAATTTGAGGATTTTTTTAAAATAATTTTTGAAGCTAGGTATGTCCTTGTTCCACCTGTTAGTTTTCTGCAAGCTCCGTGAGTCACATTTAATATTGGATTTTTTTACTCGAGGAATTTTAATCCAAAACGGCAAAACGGAGATTGTGGGACCGAAGTTGTAGTCCCAGTTCAATCAGACGTGTTTACAAAAAAAATTTCTTACATGGATCAAATCTGACATTCTAAATCCTCAATTGTCTTAAATTCGCTGCGTAACCCATGAAAGATATCGATGTGACAAAATTTTAAGTATAAGGTCCGCCATTGACAAATTTCTATTGCATCCAACACATGTTTTCGAAATAGATTTTCATATTACTGATATACATTGACTTTTGGATTGTCTGTCGAAGTAAAATGAAGGGGATATATTTTCTGTTGAATAAAAAGACGCACGGTGAATGATGAACAAGCAAGCAATTCTTGTAGAAAGTAAGAATGACATACTGTTTTACGCGATTGTGATTTCGATTTTAGGTTCCATACTGTTTGCCATAACCTTGCATGCAGAGATGATCACCTATTATCCGGCGGGGATTAAAAAAAAAAATTTGTCCCCAGTAAACAACAAGCAATATAATGATGTAATAGTTGGAGTTGTCGCTTATTCATTTTTTTAAATCTAAAACAACTGTGGACAACAGGAGAAACTTTATACATGCAAAGAATTCACATGATGCAAAATTAGGTCGCAATAGTACTACATGCATTAATAAAATACCCACGAAAACAAAAGCTAACGAGTGAAAATTAATTAATTAAAACACAAAAATAACCATAAACAAGACTCTTCAAAGTCCCAATACTTGGTTGGGTTCCTCCACATGCTTTCCTCGAAAAATTATCATCAGAAACAAAATCTTTTTTTTTTCTCTCTTTCTTAGCGTGTGCATGCATTGCACGACTAATGATGTTTAGGGTCAGGTCCACCAGGACTAATCCGATTAGTTTCATACCCATTTTCAGCAGTGTCAATTCTCTCCAACCTCGCTTTAATCATCTCTTGGCCGCTCTCGAGCAATGAGTGCCCCTTATGAAGAGAACGCGATTCGCTTACGATCGAAAATGCAACCAACATCAAGCATACCCACAACTTTAAACTAGCCATCAATGTGGCACCAAACAAATAGCTCGAAGACCGATACAGAAAAATGAAGTTTCGAAACTCTAGTGTGTGAAGGTTAAGGCATGAGGAGTTGGTTTATATAGAGTTCCTGTGATCAGAAACGATAATATATTTTAATTAGAGGAGGCGGCAAATACCAAATAGGACGTTTGTGGTGGCGATTTATGAATATCCATAAACAATCATAGCGAAAAACTTTCCGGTTGAGGATCATATTTTAAAGTCTTTGATCTCAAAAAAGGGGATTATATATATTCAATCGCCGACGGGGATCAAAGGCGTTTTCCTTCTCCACAATTGTGCGATGGCAGCATTAGTTTACCGCCTTTCCGGTCCCCAATCACACAGTGCCAACTGCGATTACTCAAAAACGAATCAAATGAAAAGTATTTCGATCGTTTTGTATTAACGTATGGAACATTTCTAATTCAAATAAGAAGTGTAACAAAGTTCAGTTTTTCAACAAAATTACACAAATCTAAATCATTACATCTCCCGATCTCCTCAACCTTGACTCCAACAAGATCAAAACTTTTCTTTGTACCATTGTCTACAATTATCGATGTTTATTGTCATTTTCTAATCAAATTCAAATGGTATAAAGATCGTCGCCATCCATTACATGTATTAAATGAATATTAGCTAGGCAGGTAGAAAAATATGCAGAACCCTTTTTGTAATCGATTGTTTTTATTTCAAAAACGAAGGCAGAAGGGACAGCGAGTAGTAAATATTACATACTTTTTATAAAATAATATTTTGCAGCCATCAAAATTTTCACTAACAAGCCTAGTCAGAGTTGTTTGGCCCCTTGCGGCTATTGAGGTCATTAAGCTGCTTCTATACTGGCTTCAAATTCCAAATTCCTTTCTGCAATACACCAAAACCAATATATTCTAAAGGGCCATGATTTCACTTAGTTTGTTTCTATGCGCCAAGGGTTGCATGTAAAGGCAAGAATCTAACCTGAGTTTGGCTTCTCTTACGAGTAACCTACATAAAAAACCAAGGCCACTAATCCACACATCAATTACTTTTGATCTATTGGTGAACACCATCCAATTTCAGTTCTACCAATTGGAACGAAACACTTCAGAAAGCGACTTCTGAATTGTTGCAAATATCATATGGATACTGCATTTCCTAATTTATCGTTGTTGCGGTACACCCTTCTTTTCAAAGCTGCTCTACTTGCACCTCGACTTGAATACTTACACTTGCCCCGTGATGCCACAAAAATATAGCTTGACCGCCAAACAAATAATCAGGTGGCAAGTAGTTCAGAGTGAGACTTTACATAAAAAGGCAAAAAAAATATAAAATAACACTACATCATAACGATTATGTATAAAGATTCCTGGCATCCCAAGAGTCAAAAGTGAGCAGTTCAACACAGGAACAAAAATAATTATACCCATTAGTTCCACAACATAAAATATTGGATGACAGCACAAGTGACCAAGTTACTAATGATACCATTAAACCAATCAATCTCTCGTGTCATTTATTTAGATACAAAAGATGAGTGCTCTAAAAAGCTTTAGCACTTTTACTATTAAGTGCAAAACAAATTAATGCGTTAAAGCATTTACTATTTCTCTTTCGTTTGTATACTATTTGTGCAACGCAAAATATACTATGCCGTCAAGCCCAACACACCTCAACTAAATTTCTCTCTTCACCACGTTTTGAAACAAGAAAACCTATTGCAACAGCATGCAAAATCAAACAAATTTTACAATGAGCGCCTATCAATAACGGCTTCGAATCGAATGAAGGTTTACGATCTATGTATTCACATGATAACAATACCCCAGATTCACAATATACACAAAATAACTAAAGAAATAAAATAAGTCTCCGAAAGTGCATCTTTAATAATTCACACGGCATTTCAAGCAACCTCAGCCTCGTATGGATATTAATGTGGATGCCGACCTTTGCTTTCCCACCACCTAAAAAGGAATGAATATAAATATTGATAACAGGCCACAACCATTCTTTTAAATATTATTGGACAATCAATATCTTTAAATGGTTTTTTATTTCTGGTGTATAGATAGATGAGCAATAGATGCCCTTAATGATATGGAGGACAGATTTTGCCTAAAGAAGTTAAAGATCGGTGAATGTAGAACCTGCAAGGCAAGGTACTTACTGCATGATCTAGAATTGCAATATTGCAGAATATTCAAAAACAAAACAATCATGTAGATGAACTTGACTTATTGAGAAGTTTATGAGTTATGGAAATTTAGACCAGGAGCAGAAAAATTAGGGGAAGGGGCGAACAGTTGACATGGAAAGCTAGTACTTGAACAGGTAAAATTGTGTAGCTGGCTCGCCCTAAACAATTTTCAACTGAGCGTGGGGTTGGTTTCCCATGTTTGCATCAATCTTCCTCTTCGATATCCCCGAAAACCCATGTAATGTGGCAGCCCAAAACAGAAATCACTATCACTCAGGGTAATAAAACATGCCCAACTTAATCACTTATGGTTAATTCAAGTGACAATAACCATCTTCAATTGCGGACTAACAGGGCTTGCTAGGGACTGTAATCCAATTTTCATCCGTCTATTTTTCTTTGAAAACTAAGTCACCTCCATTATCATAACTCCTGTATCCTTCGCTGATTCTTAATCAATGCATGTATTGTTAATGCTCAATGAAACTAGCATGGGGAATGAAGCAGCTAACAATGAACACATAATAATGTTATCCCTGGAGGCCCAATAAGTAACAAGGAAGCACCGTCTTTGACCAAATCACACAATAAGTTCGCACTTCGGGACACTGCACAACCAACTCGGCGAGTTAAACCAATTATCACTCCTTTCCGATTTCTAATGATACGGGTGCAAGGTTCTGCTGATGCCTGCTCGATTATCCACTACGAAATCTCCAACCTGTAACAAGTAAGATCAGCATTAGCAAATTGTAATATTTCGCTATATGTTGCGTATGGAAAAAATTCTTCACTCTTGCTTGAGCTACATGTCCAGAATAAATAAAAGTTTATCATCAATAATGAAATCAGCGTAAAAACTGAAAATGAAGAAGAAAAACCAAGGGAAGGAACTGCCCCCCGTAACAAAGCCAACTCCACACGATATAGTAATGACAAGTGGTGACCAGAACAAACAATCAAAATCTCGGAAAACCCAAAAGAAAAAAAACATAACATGAGAGTTCTCACCCAAAACAGGAAAAAAGAAAAAACATCAGCTTACCTGTGAAGTTGGGCGTTGAATATCCTCTGCAGTTATCGGTTGATTTGACAACACGAAATATCCCGAGGGAAACCTGGCCAATGGCTTCCGGCCCAAGTCCATGACA
>NW_027355113.1:0-5162 GCF_012295235.1 Primulina huaijiensis
ATCATATAGATAATTAAAATCACAATTATAAAAAGATGCAATAAAGTATGTATATCATGAACCACTTGAGTTATAATTTTTTTTCGGTGGCAGCTTCAAATTTTTTTTTCCCAATCAAATCAAAATAATATATATTATTAATAAAATAATTAAAATGGTTATTATAAATATAAGGTTATGATATTATATAAATGGAGATTATAAATAAAGATGGTAAATAAAAAAATGTAGAATTACGTGTGAATTTGTAGAATTCTTCTTTATGATTTTGTGAAAATATTTATAAAAATTTGAAGATTTTAATTTTTTATGTGACATGATATGAAATAGTAACTCCAATCGTCAAATTAGGTTTGACAAAAACTTGTGTGAGATGGTCTAATAAACGGATATTTTATTTAGGTCATCCATGAAAAAATATTATTTTTTATACTAAAATATTATTTTTTATTGTGAACTCATCTCACAGATAAAGATTCGTAAGAGCGTTTCATACTAACCCTACTCGTTAAATTTATGGGTCAGGAGAGTGGTTAATTCGGAAAGAAGACGAGACACATAGGACTGGACAAGGTCCCACGACTGGGACTGAATTCAGGAAACTGGCCATCCATGTCTCGCCACGTCTCGAGAAAAGCATTGCTTACCTATACACACAAGGTGATGTTATCAAATTCCATCCGGAACTCTATTTTGCTTCACTCACAATTACACCGCCTAGAATTTGCTAGACTCCTCGGTCCCTCTTCTTAAAGCCATTGCCTGCGCAGAAGCACCACTTCAATCCGTAACTACAAATCTTCACCGCAAAATTTCATCGCTAAATATTAACCCGAATCTGTATTTAATGGCGGCTGCGATGTCGTTCTCCGCCGCTGAAGTTTGTGCTCGGCCGTCGGAATATGTAGCTAAAACAACCTTATTTTCTCGGCAACCGTTGTGCGTCAACTTCCTAGAGAAACCTGGAGGGGTGAAGAACGTTAATTCGTTGAAGTTGAAGAGTAATAGTGCTGCTTATACTCGCAATTTTGATAAATTTCGGAGAAAGTCGAGGCCTTTTATCGTGCGGTGTGAGTCATCTTCTGGAAGAGTGAGTTGATTGTGAATTATTTTGTTTTTGTTTGAATTTGGTGGAGGTTGTAAGCTTATTATGGTGGTTTGATTCTTTTTCAATGCAGCAGATCACGCAGGCGGAATTTACAGAAATGGCATGGCAAGCGATTGTGTCATCGCCGGAAGTGGCGAAGGAGAACAAACATCAGATAGTGGAGACGGAGCATTTGATGAAGGCACTGTTGGAGCAGAAGAATGGCCTTGCTCGCCGGATATTCTCCAAGGCTGGTGTTGATAATACGCGACTTCTTGAAGCTACGGACAAGTACATTCAGCGGCAGCCTAAGGTAATTGATGCGGTTCATTCGTTTGTTATCGCATCTGTGTGTTCAATTATGGTTTTTTTAATTAGGAATTCGCAAGCAAATTGTTGGCCATTCATTGACATGTTGGTCTTCTTATACATGTTTAGAGATTTGGGTGAAAGTAATCATTATTTGTAATGAAAACTGCTCACTTTATGCATTTTGCTCCAGCATACTGTTTTCACCTCCAATAGAGCTTACTATAATTTACGAACTTACATTAGTGATGATTTATTTTCTGCGTATGGTCTATGGGATGTCAGGTTCTTGGAGAGTCATCCGGATCCATGTTGGGAAGGGATTTGGAAGGACTTATACAGCGAGCCAGAGAGCACATGAAAGAGTACGGTGATTCATTTGTCTCGGTTGAGCATTTAGTTCTTGGTTTCTGCCAAGATAACAGGTTTGGAAAGCAACTATTTAAGGATTTTAAGCTCTCCCAGAAAGCTCTGAAAGATGCGATTCAGTCCATAAGGGGACGCCAGACGGTTATAGATCAAGGTAGTATTTGTTTGAGGTGTTCATAAATTTTTCTGTGGTATGATTTCTTTCTTACATGAGATTTTTCTTTACACTTGCTTGAGAAATCCAGCTAGGATGGAAGAGTGTTTCGTTTGTTATTTTTGCCGCAAACTTTTAAGGCCAGAAAAATACTTTTAAGGCCAAGATTGTTTGTGCTTGAACTTAATCGAATCCATTTGTTTGCATAAGGACCACTTAAATTAATTAGTCCATATATATATGTACAAATGGATCATGATGTCAGTTGTTTTCTATTCTAAATTTTGCATCAAATGAAATTGGTACAGATCCTGAAGGGAAATATGAGGCACTGGAAAAATATGGAAAAGATTTAACTGCCATGGCAAAAGCAGGAAAGCTGGACCCTGTAATAGGAAGAGATGATGAAATACGTAGATGCATTCAGATTCTTTCAAGGAGAACAAAAAACAATCCTGTTCTTATTGGTGAACCGGGTGTTGGGAAGACTGCAATTTCTGAAGGGTAAGCACTGCGGCATTTTCAAGTGCTTGTTTCATCATCCAGCTTAATATAGTTTGTGCATCTTAGATTCTGCTTTTCTTAAATATCCAACTGAACCACTGACTCAACATTCTAATTTGAGCGTTGTCAAAAAACTTTCACATGCTGCCAAGCCAGTAGTATATCAAATAGTTGCAGTATACAGTTTGAATGAATATGAGTCAAATCTGAGAATAGCACTCCACAAGTTTTGTTTATTTGTGGTAGAATAACTATTATCCAATGAGCTTCTATTGGTTCCTTTCCAAATTCCACCTTCAACAATATCATGATTATAATGAGATTATTGGTGACAGGCTTGCGCAGAGAATTGTACAGGGTGATGTCCCCGAGGCTTTAATGAATCGCAGGGTGAGTAATGGTTGAAATGTCCATAAAAATACATTTGATATAGTAGTCTCTTTTTTCTGTTGATTGTGATTTCAAATTCTGATGCAGTTAATATCTCTCGACATGGGAGCTCTTATTGCTGGTGCAAAGTACAGAGGAGAATTTGAAGATAGACTGAAAGCCGTGCTAAAGGAAGTAACTGATTCAGATGGCCAAATAGTCCTTTTTATTGATGAAATTCACACGGTAGTTGGGGCAGGTAGTTTTTCTCAATGATTAAAAAGGCACATACTGTTTCTTGTTTTGAACTGAACTCTGTGCAATGTCTTACTCGCTCTTTGATCATATTCCTAGCAATGATCTCTTGTTCCCCGTTTTCCTACAGAGTGACATTTTTTGTCGTATGTGTTTATTAGCATGAATATAAACCCTAGACCCTACTGATATTGTGCCATCATTCAGGTGCAACAAATGGTGCAATGGATGCTGGCAACCTCCTAAAACCCATGCTTGGCCGTGGAGAGCTCCGATGCATTGGAGCAACCACTTTAGATGAGTATCGAAAATATATTGAGAAAGATCCAGCCCTAGAGCGTAGATTCCAGCAAGTTTATGTTGATCAACCCACAGTAGAAGACACGGTCTCTATTCTTCGTGGGTTGCGTGAAAGATATGAGCTGCACCATGGTGTCCGGATTTCAGATAGTGCACTTGTTGAAGCTGCAATTTTATCAGATCGTTATATCAGTGGGCGTTTCCTACCTGACAAAGGTAAGAAATTTGTTACACTAGTCAATTACCAGGACATATTTTCAAGGTGGGAGCTCAAAGTTTTGCACGCCTTTTGAAACTTTGTGGCTTGTCAAAGTAAGAATTCTAAATATGATGGAAACAATGCCCATGCATTTTAAAAATTATTCTGAAAGTGATGGTTTAATATGAGAAGACTCAAATTTCTTCAAAAAGTTCCAGATGCCCATCGTTTCCCCTTACTGCAAAAAAATTGACTTGAAATACGGCATGAGAAGTCACTCTTTGTTACCTATTTCAATTGCGCAGCTATTGATCTGGTTGATGAGGCAGCTGCCAAATTGAAAATGGAGATCACTTCAAAGCCAACAGCTCTTGATGAAATTAATCGTGCTGTTCTTAAACTAGAAATGGAAAGATTATCTTTAACAAATGACACGGACAAAGCATCCAAGGATAGGTTAAACCGCCTTGAGGCTGAGTTGGCTCTCTTGAAGCAGAGACAAGCTGAACTGAATGAGCAGTGGGAACATGAAAAAACTGTCATGACACGACTCCAGTCTATTAAGGAAGAGGTACGTGCTTAATATTTGGCACAATTTTAGCAGGAGTGCTTGACCTTGTGGATCGATTTTTTGTCATCAAAAGTTTCGAAGGAATTCAAACAATTAACTAATTAATAATCAGTCTATAACTAAGTAAATTTTGTTTGGCAGATTGACAGAGTAAATCTGGAGATCCAACAGGCTGAGCGAGAGTATGATCTCAATCGTGCAGCTGAATTGAAGTATGGTAGCCTAAATTCTCTGCAACGTCAGCTTGAAACTGCGGAAAAGGAACTAGATGATTATATGAGGTCAGGGAAGTCCATGCTTAGAGAAGAAGTCACAGGCGACGATATTGCGCAGATTGTTAGTAAATGGACTGGAATTCCTGTTTCCAAACTACAACAATCAGACAGAGAGAAGCTGTTGTATTTGGAGGAAGAGCTACATAAACGCGTTGTTGGTCAAGATCCTGCTGTGAAATCGGTGGCAGAAGCTATACAGAGATCAAGGGCAGGCCTTTCAGATCCTCACCGCCCGATTGCTAGCTTTATGTTCATGGGTCCAACAGGAGTTGGAAAGACAGAGCTTGCAAAGGCTCTTGCCTCCTACATGTTCAACACTGAAGAAGCTCTTGTAAGAATTGATATGAGCGAGTACATGGAAAAGCATGCAGTTTCACGTTTAATAGGAGCCCCTCCAGGATATGTTGGATATGAAGAAGGTGGTCAGTTAACAGAGACAGTTCGCCGGAGGCCGTATGCGGTTATTTTGTTTGATGAGATTGAAAAGGCTCATTCCGATGTGTTTAATGTGTTTCTGCAAATCCTGGATGACGGTAGAGTTACTGATTCGCAGGGACGGACTGTAAGCTTCACCAACACGGTAATAATCATGACATCAAATGTGGGTTCTCAATACATTCTTAACACAGATGACGGTGACTTGCCTAAGGAGTTGGCTTATGAAACCATAAAGCAAAGGGTAATGGAGGCTGCAAGATCAATTTTCCGCCCTGAGTTCATGAATCGAGTGGACGAATACATAGTATTCCAGCCTCTTGATCGCAACCAGA
>NW_027355114.1:0-5170 GCF_012295235.1 Primulina huaijiensis
TTTTATAAATTTATTGATTTAAAATATTATATATTTTAAAATTTTATATAATTTTTTGATATTTCGGTATACACCGAAATTTTCAAATTTCATATCGTTATCGTATCGAAAAATCAGTATTGTTATCGTATCGTACCGAAATCTTCGGTATAATAAAAATTCGATAAATTGAACATTTTTTCGTTACGATAATCTCGATATACCGAAAAATCTAAAAACAGCTTCATCGGTTCATACTGATGTACACTTATTTTTGTAAAGTTCAATTTTTTTAGACCTCTATTCTAGAAAATTCTTCGTGTTTAGGCATATGCTTACAAAGCTCAAGTTTCTATAATCAAGCCATCTTGTATAGAGGGGCCAAAATTTTTTTTTTGTGCATTATATTTGATACGTACGTATTTATTCTAGAACAGTCAAAAGATGTAATATAACTTTATAACTAATAATAACGAAATATATAATATAAAATTAGACAAAATAATAATAAACAATTATTATTTAATTTAATAAAAATATAATTTCTAAATGCATGACAATGCACTGACATACACCAATTCACATGCCATCGCCTAATACAACAAGAGCTCCCGCATCTTCAAAATATCTTCGATCTTGAATTGGTCAGACTCAGACCTCGAAATTCAAAAGAGATCGAAATTCTCAAACATATATTATTATTATTATTATTATTATATGCTAGTAATTTTGTACACTTTATATATTTTTATTTAATTAATTTCTATCTTTTTACAATATAAATTCAGATAAAAATATTACAAAAAATATATATATACATATGAGAATTTCTTTCAAATATCCATACATACACATAGAAAATAATAAAAAAATACAAATCACAAGGTTGAAAATGTAAATTTACTGTTAAACAGTATAAAAAATGGAAAAATAAATTTTATTCTAAATGTTGAAGAAATTATAATAATAAATGAACCGATTGATGAAATTTAGAAACAAACACGGCCTTAAAATGGAACACTAGCTGTCTCCTTCTAAGCCATTCGTAGCCACGTACACCGAAACTTCTCGTTCTTTCTTTGGCCTTTTATTCTTCTTTTCCTCATTCTAAGCTATCTTCTCAAAGGTTCCCCTTCCTCTTAATTTCGTAATCCGAACTTTCTAGAATTGACTCGCGTACGTTTTTTTTTACAATTTTGATTCAGATCTACCTCTGAATTTGAACCTGGATTGAATTTTGTAAGTATTGGATTGATATTGATTTTACTTTTTTTTTTTGTTGATTTTTTAATGTGATTTCGTGTGGATTTGGTGGTTGTTTCAGGTTGAGGGAGGAGCGGGATGGCTCGGAACGGCGGAGGAGGTGATTCCGCGGCCGGAGAGAACTCGAGGATGCTTCCGACGCCGTTTTTGACCAAGACCTATCAGCTCGTGGACGACCCCGCCATTGATGACGTCATCTCCTGGAACGAGGACGGATCGACGTTCATCGTTTGGAATCAGACGGAGTTCGCCAGAGATTTGCTCCCAAAGTATTTCAAGCACAACAATTTCTCCAGCTTCGTTCGCCAGCTCAACACTTACGTTAGCTTTAATCTATAGTTTTTTTTTCACGAGTGATTTTTTGTTTTGTTTAATTAATTTGTTTTTGTTGATGAATTCATAGGGATTTAGGAAGGTTGTACCTGATCGATGGGAGTTCTCCAACGATTGCTTCCGACGAGGGGAGAAGAATCTTCTGGGCGATATACAGCGCCGGAAAGCCTCGACGCATTCACCTACCGCGGCGGCAGCCCCGCCGATACTTCCCGTGCCGTCTCCTGATGTACTTCCTGTGGCGGTGTCTCCGTCCGACTCCGGCGAGGAACAGGTACTTTCCTCCTCCAACTCTCCCGCCGTGGTCCGCGAATTCAGCGGCAGCACGTTGGAGTTGATGGGCGAAAACGATAGATTGAGAAAGGAGAACGTCCATCTCAACAAAGAGTTGAACCACATGAAGAACATGTGCAACAATATATACGATTTAATGTCAAATTACTCCAACACCACCGGTAGCAGTAGAATCGACAACCAACACCACAGCAGCCAGCCAAATTCGGCAGAGAACACTTTAAAGCCGTTGGATCTGCTGCCGATGGCAAGATCCTGCGACGAAATGGACATCACCGCCGAACTGGTGAGCGGCGCGGAGTTGAACAACATCAGATCCGCGGCTGAGGAAATCAGCGCTAGGCTGTTCGGTGTGCCCTTAGGATTGAAACGAGGAAGGGAAGGCGAAGGTAGTTCGTCGGGACACGAAATGGATTTACGGTTGCAGCAGGGTGATGATATCAAATCTGAGCCGTCGGATCATGGAGACGACCAGGGGTCCTCGTGGCTGAAGCGGAGTAACTCGAGGATGGGATAGGAATGGACGGTCGTGATTAGCGTAGAGGAGTAGTAGATCAGATCACGTGGCTTGTTTTTTTCTTTTAAATTTAATATTTTGGTAATTTTAAATTGATGCCTATGGACTGGATGGTTCCTTTTCCTCAATGTGATGTCATATAAATAATATATAGTAATTACATTATGTTTTTTTTTTAAAAGAAAAACACAGTCGGAAGTAGGGGTTGAGCAGATTCTTATCTATATATATACGACAAACGTTATATACAACAAAAGAGCCGCACAAATAAATGTGATGGAGGGAGATTAGATCAAAACCTCCGTGAAAGTTATACAATCATCACATCATAACAAAATACCAGACAGAGAGTCCGGAAATCATAAAAAAACATGCAAAGATCAATGGGCATCTCGGAATATATCAACAAAAACAAAATAATCACAACGATGGTATGATAAAGAGAAGTATGCAGTAAACACCCACAAGAAGAAAGCGGAACACCATCATCAAAACAGCGAGTCAAGGAAAATTTTCAAACCCGTTTCATTTCGGGTTTTTCTCGTAGGCTCCAAATTTTCGGGAAAAATTGTCATCTGACCCGTGAGAAAAACTATAAATCTCTAATCTTAACTGTCTACGGTGTTTGGTGGGTTGCTTGTTCATATTTATTTGCCAAACTGAGTGTTCCTAATGAATTATTTCCTGTTTGTAGGTGAGAAATGTTCCATTCTTTTGGTTGTCATGTGTTATCATCCGTCGTTTGGTTTGTTTGACAGTGGAAATTATTGACAAGAAGTTGGATTTTTTTCGAATATTACTCTTATCTGTCGAATGTCGATCGCGATGCTCAAAGGATCTTTAGATCCATATATTCTCAAATAGGTTTCCAATTTCGAGCCAATGTAATTTCAGATGTTGTATCTCGTGCTTAAATGAAGGTTGCAAGAAAGTCTAGGCTTAGCTAGTAAGCTTGGAAGAGAAAATATGACAAACAGTTTATTCAATTTTCAGATAATTCAATGAAATGATATCAACAGACAACAGACATCTGTAAACTTTGGTTTGGGAGTTTGGGATTTGAAAAGAGAAGAATGTAAAGAAAAAGGAAATTTGAACACATTTTTTGTTTGAGAGATTTCAACGAAAGGAAAATGTGTTATAATTTTAGAGATAAATTTTCCTTCCAAATGCAAATAGAAGGAACTCTTCAAAGGGTCAAACTAAGCTTAATTTCCAGGGGTGTTTTTGGTAGGGAGAGAATGTGGTGAGAACAAAATGAAGTCATTAGAATGAAAATGTCTATTTCGAACATGAGAATAGTCATTCCATCTATGTTGAATTGGTAGTCATTCACTAATTATTATTAAAATTAATTAATTTTTATTAATGTAATTTATTATTAATAATTATAACAAATGAGTGATAAATATTTATTATCAAAATATTTTTAGAAATAAAAATAGAGAATATACATATATAAATATAAAGTTGGGAGAGTGAGAATGAATAAACTATATGACAATGTATATTTTTATTGGAATGAGTGTTCGCTTTCCAAATGTTGCAAAATGAAAGGAAGTTTCAAGCTATTTTCAGGGTATTACGCAAATCATACGTCTAAGAGTGGATGTTTAATAATAAATGTGAGGTTTACTGAAAAATCAATGGACCTACATGTATTGATAAATGTATACTTTTAAATGCATCATGAAGATAGTACTTTAAGGTCAACATCTTATTCCATTCCATTTTCACCATGTTCTGTCATACCAAGCAATCCCTCGAAGTTTCATACTAAAATCGCCTAGGATAACTTTTTGCATTGTTGTTTTATGTCATATAGCAATTTCTCTTTAGTCATTTAAATTTTGAAGGCAATAATTACCAACCAATCACCATCCTAGTGTGGCGGGGTAATCAAGCTTTACAACCTCATTCACATGCTTAACCAATACCTCGCAGCATTCCTTTCAAAATCTTAAACTAGCTCCAATGATCGAATCAGCAGTCTCTCCCAAAGAAGAGTGCCATCCGAGTATCTGCACAAATGATGTAACGAATTTGGAGATAGCCATGACAAGGTTGAAGAAAGATTACAGAACAGGGAACTGATAGCTGCTTTGGAACATGTCAACCAGATAAGTCGGCCATCGGACTTGACGATGATACAACTCAAAAAATGCATACTGCTCAAATTCCACCGCAACATCTCATTTTTATCCCATCGGTCATCTTTTGAAACCTATCACATTCCATGAAATTAGCTAAAATGGCAACACCAGCCTAGCAAATCTCGTTAATCAGTCGCAGAAGACGGACTCTCCCACACCAATTTTGTCCTCCTCATCTGAGTAATCTGAAGAACTACTACCATCTAAAACGCCATCCAACTCTTCTCCAGCCTTACCGTTTTCCTTTCTGAAAATCATCCTGCATATAATCTTGTCTGACACCCTTCATATCATCCTCCTCTCTTCCCCTTCTGTTACGAATCAACTCCTTATCTATTATCGCTTTCCTTGGACTCATCAACAACCACTCGGCCAACTTTCTCCGAGCCAAATACAACTCATTCGGCTCCACCAACTCCCCCTTCTTATACGCCTCCCGCAAGAAAACAGTGTGAAGCTTCCCATGATTCCCCCTAGTCAAAATGTAAAATATCCCCTGATTTTGGAACAAGAATTCCTTCAACTTCTTTGGCAAATCCAATGCCATCCTAAAATGCGCGATCCGAACTCTTTGCGCGCGATCCGCACATGTTCTAACCTAATAAACATGAAAAATCTTGTGAGACGATCG
>NW_027355115.1:0-5210 GCF_012295235.1 Primulina huaijiensis
CAATGAAACCGTCTCACATAAATTTTTGCTTAAACTGATTTTAAAACTTGGGGAAAGCAAATGTATAGTATTACAACCTTTTAAACGAGTGATATCCATTGATTGATTGTTGGGAAAATATTTTTTCCACCAAAAATAATTATCGTCACTTTTTTTGTGAAAAATACATGAAAAATAATAATAATAATCATCATCATCATCCAATTGGAGCCACATAATAAACAATAATTGAATGAATGTGACAAAAAGGAAAACAAAAATTCATTAAATAGGGCAACACTTCCAATCAATGCATGATAAGTGTATATTCTACTTTTTGGTGAAGAAATGAATATTGAGTAGACCCCCACTCACTTGTCCTCTTCAAATAAAGGGAATATAAGGTGCACTATTCTACAAAATACCAAATTTTCAACTGAATAATTCAAATGACTTTCACCAAATTAATCGCTAAGTTTTAGTATTTTATGTTGGATTCTGACATTCTTTAGTTACCTCGTAGTTTCTTGCTATGCAATATGTCCTTGGTGATAGGATATAAGTGAATTTATATGATTATCGTAGTCGTCAAAGAAAATGTTGGTGAAAGGAAAACTATATATTTTAAGCAGATTGGTTAATATATATTTGAAATGTTTGGCGGAATGTGTAAATAAAGGCATGCGAAGCTTACATAACATAGAAAATTTGTTGAGGTTCGAAGGCAAAACACACTCTTTTATTTGGTAGGTACCTTAATCTTGCAAATGACAAATGAACTCTGCAATGATTATGAGAATGAGTTGCTACAAGTGCTGAACATTCTTTTCTCAAGAAGAATTAGCCCATCCCTAGGTGTTTCGCTTTATGAATATTTTTCTCGAAGATTGGTTAGACCAAGTTTCAAATTAAGGTCTCCTTTTTTGGAAGCGGAACTACATACAAATGTCTACTTCATGAACAACGAATTCTATAACCTGGTTATTTCTAATCTATTGTCATTAACTGCGGTTATCGTACTGCCCACCACTATTTGGATTATTATCAGTGGTCGTATTTTTTGTCGGTTTCTTTCCATAAACCACGAGAATTACCATGAGCGGGTTTGGGAAAGTATCGAGGAAACGACCATTGAACGGGTTTCTCATATCCTCGAGGATCTGTTTCCATAGTACGGGATGACTTCCGCTCGAAATGCGCCCTTTCTAAGGGTAATTCAGCACTTTCTGAATGGAGTGGAAGTGTCCGAACGCTTAAGTTATCTGGCGAACATTTACTATAGCTTGGTAGAAAACGGGATCCAGAGCCCCTTTTTCAACCAAATTGTTCAACATTTCATTTATATGATGGGTGATGGGGGATAATTTGTACAACTAGATAATAGTACTTACACGATACTTTTCCGACCATTTCTATTTTTTTTCTGTTCTGTCCATTTTGGTCATGGAGCACATATTGACTTCATAAGTGTTTCCTTGAGACGGCCCGTCCTCACACTTATATAGGTGATCTCTTTTTAAGAGTATCTTATCATACTCTTACTTTTACAAACTAAAGAATCATTAAAAGTTCGACATTTAACCTCATTACATTGGTAGTTAACAATACTCATCGTCCTAGAAATGAGAAGGGAATTATTTCCAAGTGTTCACTCAAGTTTTTATAATTTAATTGTCCTATTGAACTAAGATTTTGGGATAGGTTAGGTTCCCACTATGAAAACTTGATTTTTTAGATTTTTAACTCATTTCCCTAGACAAATTGTAAACTTGATCTCTATTTAATATTTTTTAAAGCATATTCACCAAGTTATCATTTGATTTGACATAATTAAGAGAGATAACTTCATTTAAGATCAATTGTGGCACTTTATTATGTCTTCAACGAATATGTCAAGACTTACCATTATACATGTTGTTTTGTGTCCTTTAAATTATTGATTGATTGTCGCAATGTATCATTATTGTATGCATTGGACTTGTCCAACAAGGAATATCCTCTAGAAATTTATGAATCAATTTTACTTCTTCTACATTTTTATCTAATAATATAAATTCAGACTACATTGTGGATTTAGTAGTGCAATTGTTTTTTATGACCTTCAAGAGAATGCCCCACTACCAATGCTAAAAACATAGCCACAATCAACCTTCTTTAGTCCAATTCTGACTTGCTTTGGTTTGGTTATTTCAACTTAGGCCAAGCACTCCAACACTTTCAAGTATTTGTAAGAAGGTTTATGATCTTTCTACAATTCATACGACGTCTTATCATTTTTCTTGTGGGGGTTTAAAATATGTTTATCTGATAATATTGCTTCTCCCCACAAGTTTTGAGGTAAACCCGAATTTATCACCATGACATTCATCATATCTTTCTAGGTTCGATTTTCTTTTATGCGACACCATTAGATTGAGGTGAGTATGGTGCAATAGTTTGATGTATTATGCACAAAGATGAACAAAACTCATCAAATGATGTTCCATATTCTCCTCCACTATCACTGAAAATCTTTTTTATTTGTTTATCAAGTTGAGTTTCAACTTCGGTTCTGTATGTTTTGAATGCCTCAAGTGCTCTATCTTTACTCCTTAAAACATGTACATAACAGTACCTCGTACAATCATCAATGAATGTTACGTAATACTTTTTCCTCCTCTAGTTTACACAAACTTTAAGTCACCAAGATTAGTGTTTGTTAGTTCTAGAGGGGTTGTACATCTTCAATAGAATGAAAAATCACTTTGGTCATTTTTGCTTCAACACATATCTCAAATTTATGCGTTGGATTTATGTTGTATTTAGGCAGCAGTTCTAAATTCATCAAACGTAGTAGAATATTAAAATTTATATGTCCTTAACGAACATGCAATAAATCACAATACTCAGGCAAGCAAATAGAATTATTACGTATTTTTTACATCAACATTGCGGAGAACCGCAATTACATTTATCTTGAAGAGGTTCTTATCGAGATACATCTTTCCAATAAAAAGATCATTTTTTGGTCAATGCAAATCTATTAGACTCAAACACCATTCGCCATGCTTGACCAACAACGAACTCGACACAAGGTTCTTTATTATGTTTGGAACATAAAGTACATCAATAAAGGTCACCTCCATCCTTGATGTCATCTTCAAGACCATCTTTCCTAGTCTAATTATATCTGATGTCGCAAAATTTCCCATGTATAGCTTTCTCACAGAAATTGGAGTTTATGAGGTGAATATCTATTTATCGTAGCAAATATGGTGAGTAGCACCCGTATCAACTCACCATTCATTTGGATTGTCCACCTAATATTGACCTTTTTTGAACTATATTCGCTTCTTTTTTTCTTTTCTTTTATTTGGTTTCCTGCAGTCCTTTGCCTTGTGGTTGGGTTTACCGCAATTGTAACGCATTCCCTTGAACTTTTTCTGACTTGGTAACTGTTGTTGTTTCATAGATTTCTTTTTCTTCTGTTTATTACTGGTTTCCATAATATTAACCTTTGCAGCCATTTTGTTGCTTTGTTTTCAGTATTTCATTTGTCCTGTTTGATTCTTAGTCTCATTATCAACTATTCCAATCTCATCTCCTTTTCATTTGTGCTTTAAATAGTTCTTGAAATCCTTCTAGAGAGGAGGGAGTTTGCCGATAATGACAGCAACTTGAAAGGACTCACGCAGACTCATCTTCTCTGCATAAATCTCGTGTAATAATACTCGTAGTTCTTGCACTTGACTCGCAACATATTTTGAATCTATCATCTTGAAGTCTAGAAACCGTTCCACTATGAACTTTTTCAGACAAGCATCCTCTGCCCTATACTTCTTCTCGAGAATCTCCCATAGTTCTTTGGCAGTTTTAACTTAACAATACACATTGTAGAATGCATTGTCCAATCTATTCAAAATATAGTTCTTGTATAGAAAAACGCTTTGATTCAATGTATCCAGTGCATCCCTCTTTTTAGAATTGAATTCTTCCTCTGCAATGGTGGGAGGATCCTCCTTAAAAAATAAGGCTGAACTCTGTTTGGTAAGATAGAACAACATCTTTTGTTGCCACCTTTCAAATTCCGCACAACTGAATTCCTCTTGTTTCTCCCCTTGTGAGATTGGTACATTTGTTGTTGGAATAGATGACAATGCAATATTTGATAATTCAGAATACCAAAAAAAATTCTTCTTGAGAGTGTTGTTTGGTAGGTAGCTTGAATCTCGAAAATGACAAACGAGCTCTGCATCAATGATGAGAATGAGCTGAGGCAATTGTTGGACACTCTTTCCTCAAAAGAATTTGTCCCGCCTGGTTGCTTCGTTTTTGACAATTTTTTCTCAAGATATAAAAACTTTTTTTTGAAATAACAACACAATAAATTGCAAGAACAATAACCCATATGTAATAAACTTTCTTTTTAGAAGAAAGAAGTATGACAAATTTAGTACATAAATTTTTATACAAAATATGATATTTGATGTTCTATTTAATGTTTTCAAACTAAAAGAACATTTTTTTCATCAAAATGCGTCTCTTGGTCTATGTAACTAATTTTAATCATTAGACATGTCATTTGGATGAATTAGTGTCAAGAAAAATCGAATTGTGTATACAAGTTCGTGAAATAGGACAACAATGGAAAATGCGCCATTTTCAGGTGCCCCGCAATCCACAGTCATGTCTAGGAAAATCTGGACATAAGTAAAATGCGCCCCTACACGCCCACTTATGTCCGGGATCTCTCAGATAGAACGGCAACGCAGGGGCGCCTTTGCTGCTTGGATTTCGATTTCTTTCCTCATTTTGTTTTCGTTTCGAGTCTTTCTTATGTTTTTTTGTTGAATTTCAATTCATTAAGTACAACAAAATTCCAACACACTCATGTTGTTTCAAAGTTTACATGATATGATTTTGCCTCTTTAACTTAATCAAACCTCAAAAGCATAAATAGGTTCTTTAAATCGATACTATATTCTTTAATTCTGTATGAAAAGCTTTTGAGAATCCTTTGGCTCATTGGCTTTGTTGAAAGATAAAAGAGGGAACAACTTGGCGGGGAAAAGTTCTCCCATTGCTGAAACCGTTTATTGAATCAAGAAGAATGTTCCAACTGTACAAAACAATATATCTAGCCTATTTATACTAAGGAAAAAAAGTGCACGTAATAGAAAATATGTTTCTTATAATTTACAATCACGACTTTAAGACTCCCCCTCAAGCTTGGAATAAATCTAGCATTCCAA
>NW_027355116.1:0-5219 GCF_012295235.1 Primulina huaijiensis
ACTTGCAACTTCAGAAAAAGCATCTACAAATTATTGAGGAAAAATGAATGTTTTT
Organism: Primulina huaijiensis; assembly: GCF_012295235.1. Classification (NCBI taxonomy): domain Eukaryota; kingdom Viridiplantae; phylum Streptophyta; class Magnoliopsida; order Lamiales; family Gesneriaceae; genus Primulina; species Primulina huaijiensis. The sequence goes on from NW_027355116.1 coordinate 56, forward strand.
TCACAGGTAAATACAATCATTCTGACAATTCCATTGAGAACAGGCAAAAGAGGAAATAATCATTCCGGGGTGGGCATCAGGTAGGGCTCTTTTTTTTTTTTGGTTCAATACAATATAACAGCTTCTCTTCTCATAAATCACCAGATTTGCAGTGCATGGTTGCTTCCTGTAGGCAATGTACGCGTCCACAAGCGATTAATACTTGAAGCATATATTTAATTATCCGAGACGCTGTTTGCTTTAATAATGATTCATGGACACGCAAACCCAGAAAAATTGTAAACATCCCAATCAGTGTTCTAAAAAACGGACTACCGACGGTACCGGCCGCCTAAGCACCAAGGTGGCCTTAGGCAGTTTTTTTTTTTTATCTAAATATCTTATTTTTCTTGTTTATCTCCACATTTCTTCGATAATTCCTTTATATCGGACTTAACATCAAAATCAATGATATATTCTTCCTCTTTATATGATACAAATTGATTGAAAAATACATCAAACAATTTTTTTTAGAAAATTAAAAAATTCTATATATTACGTAAAGTAGATTCTAAAAATTGGGGTGGTGAGCGAACACCCAGCGCTCACCGCCTGGACGGCGCTTTTTAGAACATTGATCCCAATAATTTAGCAACTCTAAGAGAATATTTTAATTAAATCATTTCAAATCAAAGAACTTCAAATTCAGTTGATTGGAAGTTGTCATTTTAAATTTCAAATACTTCTACAATTTTGAGCTTATGTACAAAAGTCTATAACGAATTTAGAATTCCCTCACATTGAAAATCATTTCAGATCCATTCTCAAATTTTTTTAACAAACACAAACCTTTCAATTCAAGTGCAACTTAAATGAATTTGAAATTATGTTGCCAACAAGGCCATCCAGGAAAAATCCTAATCTGGTCGATATATACGCATGGAATCATTTCAAAATCAAGATAAATAACTATACTAGATACGAGCACCAAGGTACAAATTTCAGCTGCTTTCCTTTGGTAAATCCACTTAATGTAAAAGATGGATTCAGCTCGCAATCATATTAAATTGTTTCACGTATGAAATGCAGAAGATAAAACATAACACATCAACAGTCAACTTCGGAAAACACAAACAAATTCAAACCTATTATCAATCAGGGGAATAAAAGAAAGGTTTTACCCTCACACCCAAGCTAATTTATTTCCACTACCATAAATCAAACTAAAATATTTCCAAGTTTTGCGGCTATTTTAGTGAAACAAGTTAACCATAGGGAAAGAATCTTAAATAAACCTTCAAAAGGGATGGAAGAACTAATTTGACTCCCTGAGCAGTAAGTTGAGACATCATTGCACGAGCTGCACACTCAGCAGCTTCTCGAACTGCAATAACTTGATCAGAAAAGGATACTAGAAGCAGGGGCAACATCTGAATAACGTACCTGAAAACATTTTGGAAAATTTCTCAGTACATGCTCAATAAGCGAGTGTTCCAAAGCGTAATATATGTGGACTTACGGTTCAAACAATCTTCCCAGCTTTTCACAGAAACATTCAAAGGCCAGCAAAGCCCCTTCTCGGCTTTTTGCAGAAATTCTACGATCACATAGAATACAAATTTATTTGAATTACAAATCCCATTAGGCATAAATAAGCAGAATGATGCAATGACAGGCAAAACGTGGTAATAGGGAACACAGATGAGAGCAGATATCAAGAATTTACATGCTTTTTTATAGGAAAAAAATATTATATTAATAATATAAAAGCTATTAATTACAAGATGTTTTTAAGAATGTATAACAAACATGTAATATGGTCAATGAGACAGCATGACAGCCATCACACTGAGCTTCACGGTTTGCCCACAAATAGCTTGTGTTAATTTGTGTCCTTCAACAAGACGTGAATCAAATTCATGTAAGAAAATAATCTTATCAGCACTGAAACATTTGTAGAACATGTCCATAATCTAAATCAAATATTGTTTTGTACATCTCGTAAATTTACAACTACTTGTTCATGGCATATTGAAACAACCGTGCCTAGGTAAAAACTGAATCCTAAATCGTAGGAGGTAGAAAATGGTCGAGCACATAATATCAGGAAAATATGCATGCAAAAGAAGCTTGTCCTTTCAAGTTCATCCACAACAACTATCAAGCCGTAATGAAAACATCTTCCTGTCAAAAGATTAATATCAAACTACAAGCATATTTTATATGATAATCATTTTAAACGAGTCTCTGACTCGGACAGAAAAAACTTGAGTTGGATATAACAATCCTTTAAGTTGTAATGTACCACAAATAGCTTGTTTCCCTTTGCATCAACAAATAACATTTGTTTCAATCACAAGGTTGATTTGCAAGTCGATGAATGGTAAAAATGAACCTCGTACAGAATAACTATGAAGAATATTTTGAGCTATATAAATTGCGAACAGAAATTAATAATTTGTCAGCCTACAAGGTCCATAAGAAGGCACAGGTGTATAGTACAAAAAATAAGACGGAAGATAATGTGTGAAGTACTTCAGATTTTTACACTACTCCCATCTTGCAAAAGTAACACGTTGAAGATTCAACCCAATATTAGTAGATAAATAATAGATTGAGGCCATTTCATAATAACTTACCTATCTGAAAGACCAACTCGCAAGGCTGTCATGATATCGTACTTCTTCAAACATGAGATTCCAAATCCCTTAACCACCCCTGCTAATCCAAACGCTGCGCCACGACGTTGACCGTATTTCTCACTTTTCATAAGCTGATCGAGCAGTTTGGAAACAAGAGCAGGGGCCTCTTCCTGATGAATAAGATATCATAATGCCATTAGTTTAAGCTCCTTGCAAAGAATAGAAAATAAAATAAGAGACTGGTTCAGTAACCTACGACTCAACAAGAAATAAGTATTTATCTAGCTCCTCTACCACAACAAAAATCGAGTGTCGCTTATTGCATTGAGGAAAACAGAAAGAGAATTTGTGTAAAGATTGGGGCAGATGACCTTTTTTTTCCTCCTTGTCAAGGCGTCAAAGCTAAAATTTAGCAAATGGGACAAATAAAAATTTAAAAAAAAAACAGAACAAAAGAAGCTTGGGGTGTTTAGTGGCATTAAGGGATAAAACATGTTTTGCAGAATCAGCTCAAAATTTTGAGGATTAAAGGCATGGCCGAACCAATCCAAATGAACCTATACACAGGCAGAAAAACTATTCCATGAAATTTGTAACCTATCAGATTTTTTAATAATACACATATAAACTCAAACAATGATAATATTATTGATGGTAAATACATACAGTGCCATAAATTAAAAGTTTTCTACTTACGTTATTAGAACAATAGTTTAAATTACGAAATGAAAGAGTGACCATACAAGTTTTTTTGTATAAAATATACGCAAGTAAAAATTAACAAATATTTAACCAAGAAACCTTTTCAAATATATTATTAAAAATATGGTTTGGCACCAAATAGAAGATATAAACCTTCAGTTGATGAGGAATATGTTTTGCCAACGATATTACATATCGGTGAACTACAGGAACCACACAAATATCTACAAAAATGAATTTTCTTGTAACTGTAAAATAAAATCTGCCACTTTTTACTCTTTATGTGTACGATAAGCTGTTATCAAATCTACCATCAGAATACCTGTTTTGATGACATTAGTGGTGACAGGCACGTTGAAACTGCCCGTTGAACAGCTTCAGAGGGAGTGTTCAAAACTTCCAACAACTTTTCCACCACGGCATGAACTTTGGGATCACCCTATTACATAACAAAATTCAATTTAAACTTACAGCAATATTTCCAACTCTGTGTGAGCAATAATTACAAGGAAAAAATTAAGACCTTCTTTAAATGTTTTGCCAAGGCACCCGTGAATATAACCACACCTTCACGCACCAAATCATATCTTTCCTCATCCGATGCCTGAAAAAAGAATCCCAAATATACCAAGACCAATGATCAACTTTTTGTATGACTTACTACTGTCTCCATCTATTTGAATTTATAATCATTATGCTATGATCAATATGAACACATTGTCTACAAATTTAAACTCCTCAAGCAAGTGGAACAGAATAGTTGAAAATCTAACATCCAACATTTGAAGATGCAGGTACTAACCTTTTTGTTCAAGTAATTCTCAAATATGGGAAACAACAACGAAACACTCTCTCTTCCATGCTTGTCAATAATCATAATACCAGCATCAATCATTCTTCCTCGAACATCTGCATTTGGATCAGCCTGCAGTCATAAATTGTTCATGATGCACGTTCATTATTTTCCAGATAGATAAAACTAAAGGCAAGGGCATTTGAGGAAACTAAATAAGTAGCACACCATGTAGCAAATGTAGGTAAAATTGTGTCTACTTGACTTCTTTAAACGTTTTGGTCTAAATAATTTGAGGTGCATCAGAATAAACATATCCAATGTTATTGACCTAGCTTGCGAGAAGTGAGGGATAAATACCAGAGCTCGTGATATCAGGAATGTCATCACAACTGGAAGATCTTTGGTTTGAAGAACATCTGCTGCACAGAGTAAAGCTAAAGCAATCCCTTGTCTGCCCACCCAACAAGCGTCAATATTCTCCTCAGGAATTCCAACATCACGGATATATAAAGAAAACAAGGTTGATAGAGACTCCTAAAATTAGTCACCATTAGAAAACCACATTGGCTATGCACCACCAGTTTGAAAGTTAGATCAGTAAATCACCTGAATTGTATCAGGGTTTTCATCCATGGCCGCAGCAAGTGCCTCTGCAGCAGCAACTCGAACAGAATAATTAACATGTGAAAGTGCTTTAAAAAGTCCAGAGTAATCAGTGCCAAAGTCATATCGATAACAATCCCACACAACTTCTGCAGCTCCTACGACTGACTGCGTATGGTGAGGAAGTATTTTATCAGTTATCCTTTTAGATAGGAACTAAGTTTTTAAGAAAAAGACACAAATCCAGGAAAAGAATTTTCTGTTGTTATAATGATTGGTGCTGCACAAGAAATCGAGCATAACATTCCAAACTATGTTTCAAAATAGAGGTCATCAAAGTTTCTAAGCATTTCCGTGACATCTTATTATTATTATTTTTTTTTTGATAGGAAACTAGAATATATTATAATGATAATAAAATTGTACAATAAGCGGATAAGCA
>NW_027355117.1:0-5257 GCF_012295235.1 Primulina huaijiensis
CTGTCTTCATTTAAAAGTGATAATATCTTCCAACTACCCTTTAAATTTCACATTAGTCCAGCTACAGCAGTACTATGGAAGATGGATCGTTGCCCCATAAAATCGCTCTTAATAATTACAATCTACAAAATGGGTGCAATAAAATTGATATATAAATGTGAAAATGAGTCACTGTTGAAAGTACATGCAAGAGTTGACTCATCGAGTCTCCAAGTACGAACATTTAAAAGAAGTTAGCAACGAATTTATGTTTTAATTCATAATGTTATTTTCTATACGTGATAATATAAAATGATCATAAGAAGTTCGAAGCGTTACAAAATCCACATGCACATTGGAAAGGACATCGCGCCTCTGGTGCAACTCCCTGGAAATTGAACTCAGGCAAACTCTTGAGTCTGTTCCAAATTTCATTGATGTTCACGCGTAAAAGATCAATAATTATCTTATATCAGTAATCTCTCCCAAAGCATGGATCTGATAAGCTAATACGTAGAATAGGGAGGGCTAAAAAGAGAAATTCGCTCCAAGGTGTAAGGCAGATATATTGAAGTATAAATTGAAGTCCACAAATTTAATGGGCCAGAAGAAAATTGGGCCTGGTACTCTATTATTTAATTTTGGGTCCTAAGGAATCTTATAGGGCCCAACCGGTACCCGTTAAAGTTCTAATACTAATATATATTAGTAATGTAAATGTGCGATTTTATATTTCTTATGTCCAAAATATCATTTAACAAATTTTATCTCATCTTTATGTTTAGTTGTAGATAAAGATTAAACATAAAAAATACAGATAGGTTGTGAGACAGTTTCATGGATTTGTTTTTGTGAGACGGTCAACACGATCTATACTTAAAAGTGAAAAATAATATTTTTAGTATAAGGAGTGAAATTTTTCATGAATGAGGTATTGTTGGATATTCGTATCACAAAATTGACTAATAATACTGTCTCGTACGAAATTTTTGTGAAAAATATATAAGCATGTCATATAATATTTGATAATGAGAAAGAATTCAAAAAGAATGTTTTGATTAATTAATTTTATTGAGTCAATTTTGTCTTAAAAGCTTTAATTTGAATTTTTTGTGTTATTTTGCAGGAATTAAATCCATTTAATTTTTTTGGTCGTGATTCTAAAATGAAAATCTAATCAATCGAATCGAAATTGAAGAAATGACCCCGTATGCATAATCAGGCAAGATATTGGGCTTGGACCTCAATTTTTTTGTTACCGAGTAAAATTTTCTTGTGAATGTTTTGCTCGCTTCAGTTACGGTGATTCTCTCTTCTGAAAGGTATCTCCTTTCAGTTTTGTTACGAGAACTAAGCTTCGATTATCATAAGCGCTTGTTGAAGGAATTTATTAATATATTTGATGAATGGTTTTTAGTAATGCAATTCTTTTATCGAGTGTTTTCTTAAACAACGCGAGTTGAAAGTTATGGTGAGATAGCTGTTTGTTTGTAAGAGGAATTTTCATGGTACTGGTTCTTATAGTTCAATGTAATTTGCTGAAAACTTGATGGGTTTTAGTTAATAGATGCAAATTTGTTGACAAGTATGTTAGGTTATGGTTAAGGATCTTTGGAATAGTTGGTATTTTGATGAACAATATTGAGGGAAGTATAATTTTTCAAGTCTTTCAAGGGTTTCATGCAGAGTGGAGTTTATTGCCTGCTGATGCAATGTATTTGGGCTGGTTAATTAGTGGAGATTCTTTTTTTGGCCTTTCTGTATATTGTTGTTAGTATTGTAACTTCTGAAGCGTGGCGGTGTTATGTGTTGTTAGTATGATTGGAATCTATCTGAAGCAAATGGGTGTAAGATGTTGAAAATTGAGATGCAAGACTCTTAACGTTTGGACAATGGGAGGAGAGGAGTGGTTTAGGTCCTCATTTCTATCCTATCTTTATGGATTCTTAATTTCTGAAGTACTAGCATCCCTGGGTTATAACTATTGTCTCCATTATTTGATTTTGAACTACACGGTATATCTATAGATTCCGAGTGGAGGGAATGGGTCCTCAAAGAACCATGCTTTTAGTACTTTGAGATTTGATCAGATGGAAAACTAATGGGGGTTTTCTGACTCCTAACTTGGACCGAATGAAAATTGTGACGAGGTTATCTCTGGTGAGCTTAAAAGCCAAGAGGTAATTTTAATGCCTCTTAAACATTTTCTTTGTGCATAGCAGTTAACCCTATCCATCATGAGTCATGTTGTTCTTTCATAATTCATTTGTATTGCCATTTGATTGGCAGAAATATGACTCATTGAGTGTTCATGAAGGTGAAAATAGTGCAGTCCTCTGTTGTGGGCATGTCAGCATAATGTAAATTGGCTTGTGAGTAACGACTACTTACTGTATAAATATTTTTTTGACACTTCAAATAAGTGTAGAGAAGGATCTTGTAGCATTTTTTTCTGTCAAGCATTTACAATTATTGGCACATTTATTAAGGAGAGAGGGAGAGAGGGTTGGGGAGGGAAGAGAGAGTTGCACATTTATAATCTCAAGTAGCTTTCGCTTTACAATCAATCAAAAGATAATGTTGCTTCATACTAGTACACTTTGTGATGTGGCATCATTTCTCTTCCTTATAAAAACATATATTAAACTACTGTGAGTTGCATGATGAGTGTCCTGGCCATTTAAATTTAACAATTGAAGGGACAATGATTAATAATCACCTCACTATAAGCTTGTGGCCAAAATACTCTTCTTCTGCGCTAATAAAATACAATTACCATCCATCCTTCTTCATAAGCTTATTCTTCCTTCATCATATTTCCCTATTAAACCTGCATATAAATTTTCGTCGTCTTTGCCAACTAAGTCTTTTGCCCTCAAGGATTCGTACTCCCAGTCTGTTCTACAAACAACTGTTAAAATAGATGATACACATGCCAGCTGAGCCGCTAAAAGCCCATAACAAAGACCCGAAAATCCCATTTTCCAGGCAAAGGCCAAAGCTATTGCAACAGGCGTTCCTATCAAGTAGAATGAGCAAAAATTTATGCCTGCACCTATACTAGGCCTAGCAGTTCCTCGGAGGACCCCACAACAGGTGGTTTGTGGACAATTGGCTAGCTCACAAAGTCCGATTATGGGTAGAACAGCCATGGTAAGCTTAAGAATGTCATCATCATCGGTAAAGACCCTACCCCATACTCCTCTCCCTAGGGTAGTCAACAGAAAGCCAAATGTCGATGTGAAAAAGGACAATGCTATGACTACAAGTGTTGCCAAGCGTGCCTTATGTGGCCTACCTGCTCCAAGCTCGTTTCCTGCTCTGGTTGAAATTGATGCACTAAGTGCTGAAGGCAATGTGTACATAAGAGATGTGGTTTGTATTACTATAGCAGATGTTGCAAGAGCAACTTGAGATTTATGGAGGTAACCAGCTAGAAGTGTCATTAACTCATACCACCACCATTCTAAGCAAATACCCAGGCAACTGGAGATTGCCATTCTAAGTAGTAGAGCCCATTCCTTCCATGGTGAACTTGTCAAACTAAGTTGTTTTAAAGGTGGTGCCTTGTCTTTAGATAAAGGCTTCATTTCTTCGTGAAAGAGTTGCATGTAAACTAAAAGGAAAAACAAGGTGTTAAAGTTTGCAATAGATGTGGCAATTGCTATTCCCTTGATGCCGAAATGGTGATTGAAAGTTAAGAAAATGGTGATGGGAAAATGTAGAATTGTCGCCAGAAATGTGCAATAGAACAGTGGCCATGTTGTTCCTTTGCTGCGTAAGTAGATACGTAAGGGATGAAGTAGGCTGTTGGCAATGAGATCTGGGACTGCCAATCGGCAATACAGGCTTGCAATATGTACTGCTCCTGGTTCTTGATGGAGCCATAGCAAGAGAGGCTCAAATTTCATCCATAACATTCCAATTGGAATGGATGCAAAAAGTAACAAAATTATTGTTCTTTGTAGTGTGATAGAAACCATGGCTAAGTTTTTGGATCCAAAAGCTTGGCTACAAAGTGGCTCCATCCCCATGGCAAGGCCAGAAAGCACAGAGTAACCTGTAATGTTAGTGAAACCAATGGCTAATGCACCTCCTGCTAGCTCCAGGCTCCCTAGCCTTCCCATGCATGCCACTGAAATCATGTTTTTTAGGTAAATCAAAATGCCCACAGCCAATATCGGAAAACTGATGTCTGTTATAATCTTCAATTCCTCTATTACCTGGAAATATTTGGGAGCGAAAATCAGATATGTCAGAGTAAACTTAGACAATGCTTAGCTTATTCTCTATGATTACTAATGATTTTGTTGTTCGTACCTCTATCATTATCGGATTTTTTTGGGTCTGTGCTGCAGCCATCTTCCTCCTTTTTATTGTTTCGTACTTGCCTATGTTTTAAGTGGTGGGAAGGATTTGATGTTAATCATCCCTTTCTGCACGTTAACATTATCAACGCCAAACGCCAGAGAAAGAAAGCAAGAAAGAAAAAGGGACATGGCTTCTGTAAAGATAAGAGGGAGCTTTATAGGTGGTGCAGGTGGTGGATTTTTCATCTTCCTCTTTTCTTTTATCTGTGTTGAGAGTATTTAATTGAAAGGTTAGAATGCTTTAATCTCTTATGATTAAATACTGCTTCACAATTTAGTTTGTCTTTTTGCCAAATATATGAGAACATATCTGCTTCATCCACTTGGAGAATCATGCGGAAATATAATATTACCTAATCCATAATCCTCCACATGAAAAGTTTTTATGCACTTAGATATTTCTTGATATTTTCAATGGCATATTAAAGGTACCAGCTCAAAATCAAATGGATGATTTCAGTCATCTTTTTGTTTAATTGGTTATATGTTGGAGTGAGTTGATACCCTTGTCCTCGAGTGGACAAATTTCCAGAGCCAGTATTCATTACTTATCTTGATATTTTAAAGAAATTTTTAGCTCTTTCTTCATTTCCTGCAATGCTTACAGATTTTATAGGTTGCCTTTAATGGTGTACTGCTGTAAAGTTAATCAATGATGGGAACAATCTATATATAGTAGTACAAGGGCTTGGTTTAGGTCTATGTCACATTCTAGTTAATGTTTAAGACTATGCAAATACCATTCATTTTCTACTTGCGCAACGGCTTGGTTTACGATAATATCCTGTGGAAGACCTCCGATCAATCATAGTATCACATTCCAAGTCCAGAATCTTTTTTTACAGGAAATGTTTCTTCTGCATAAAACTTAATGCCTTTTCCAAATACACACACACACACACACACAC
>NW_027355118.1:0-5267 GCF_012295235.1 Primulina huaijiensis
TTTAAGGACTTCAAAGTATATCAAATGGATGTTAAATCTGCCTTTCTGAATGGTCTATTAAATGAGGAAGTTTATGTAGAACAACCACCCGGTTTTGTTAACCATATTTTTCCTGATCATGTTTACAAACTGGATAAAGCTTTATACGGACTAAAACAAGCCCCGAGAGCATGGTATGACACACTAACCAAATTTCTGCTCGACCATGGATTTTCTATTGATACAATCGATAAAACTCTATTTAAATTCTCCAAGAATGATCAATCACTTTTTGTTCAGATATATGTAGACGATATTATTTTTGGATCAACTAATACTAAGTTGTGTGAAAGATTTTCTAAAATGATGCAGGAACAATTTGAAATGAGCATGATGGGCGAATTAAACTATTTTTTAGGACTGCAAGTCAAGCAGTCTTAAAATGGTATCTTCATTAATCAAGCCAAATATACACGAGATATGTTAAAGAAATTCGGCATGGAAAATTGCTCTCCGGCCAGCACTCCAATGAGTTCATCAATCAAATTAGATAAAGATGAAGGGAGAATTTCGGTGGATACAAAAACGTACAAAGGACTAATTGGGTCTTTACTATACCTAACCGCAAGTCGACCGGATATTATGTTTGCTGTATGCTTATGTGCACGGTTTCAAGCTAAACCCATGCAATCTCATTTTACTGCCTCTAAACGCAAACTCAAATATTTGAAAGGAACTGCAAATGTGGGTCTTTGGTATCCCAAAGATTCAAGTTTTAACCTTGTAGGTTACTCAGATGCAGATTATGCAGGATGCAAAATCGATCGAAAAAGCACAAGTGGTTCATGCCAATTCTTAGGGGAAAGACTTATTTCATGGGCTAGCAAGAAGCAAACGTCAATCGCCACATCAACCGCTGAAGCAGAATACTTAGCAGCTGGAAGCTGTTGTGCTCAAATGCTATGGATTCAGCAACAGTTAAAAGACTATGGAATCCAAGCTGCTGAATCCCCAATATTTTGCGACAACACAAGCGCAATAGCCATAACATACAACCCTGTCATGCACTCTCGGACAAATCATATCGATATTCGACACCATTTCATCCGAGAACATGTGATGAAGAAAGAAATACGGCTTGAATACGTTCATACTGATCAACAAACAGCCGATATTTTTACAAAACCATTACCCGAGGCTAAGTTCTCTTATTTTCGTAATATTCTTGGTTTGATTGACTTATCATGATGTGTTTATTTCTTGTGTATGTTCAGTTTGATTTTGCAGGAAACAAAAGAACAAGGCAAGCACTAGTGAGTAAAACAAAATAAACATATTTTATAAGCAGCGGGGGTAGTACATCAGTAGCAGCGGGGGTAGTACATCAACAAAGGCGGAGGCGTACACTCCTAACCTCTCTATCCACATACAACCTCCAGAAGGCAAACCAGTTGTTCAACCCTCCGATGGAAATACGCGAATACTCCTCCGACTCAGCTATCCTCCTCAGAGCACTCCTCTCTTTAAAAAACATGAGAAGATATATGCCGTCGTCAGAAAAGACTCTATCATTATCGGCCACGCGAAGACGTCGCCGATACCTTCCCACTCCCGCCATCTCTCTGGAAGAGGCAGCTCGTCCACCCTCAGCGATGGACCGGAGTCGTCGGAGTTTTGCCCACATGGCCAGTACACTCCTCATCACTCGCTCTTCAATGGCTCTTTTACGCGAAGCAACCACAGTACTCATAAACTCTTCGGCTAAATCCGGACTACTATCTCTCTCCATATTTCTAACTTGATTTTATTGTTATCATCTTGGCTGGTATTTATAGATAAAAATCAAGCGCCAAGGGTTTATGTCATCATGACTGCGGTGGGAAATGTGAAGCATTCTATCATACGCTACCGACGGTTCAATTTCATTCATGCACGTGTTTAGGGGGAACATGGTTAAGAATAATCATTATTTTCTTTAACCGGTCCCACCTAATAACATCAATGATCCGGTTCAAATCATGTGGACATAATACATCCACGTCATTTTCGTAAAACGCACCCAAACTTTTCGATTGCTCCTGTATGAAGTGACGGTTATCTCCTTGAAATTTGAAAAATACTCATATTACCGCCGTCCAAAATTTTCAAATATTTTTGTAAAATTCTCCACTAACAGTACTCCACGTGGACCTGTTGGTACGTTCTTGAACCGGACATACATACCTTCACTCACATCATCGTTCTCCTTACTATTTTATCGCAGCTTACTCTGCAGGAACAAGCATCCAGAATCTTTTGTAGTATCATCAAATGGCTGCCTCCATTGCACAAATACAGTGGCTATCAACTTCCCATCTGTTTTTTCTATGCCCAACAAGCCGATGAAGGCTATGTTCCGTACAATCGAAGAATCTGGGCTTCGAACTTTTCTGGGCTGCCGCTACTCATACTCCGATACATTACTGAAAGAGTTCTTTGATACTGCTCACATGAAAAATGGAGAAATTCTTTGTTATGTTCAAAACCAGCACTTCACTTTCACCCAGAAGGTGTTTGCTGAATTGTTTAGCCTACCAACAGCTGGCGTCACTGACTTCTCTACACTGCCAGATGGTAATACTGATATTTGGCGTCAAAATTTCTCACTCACTACCTCTCCTATAACTCACCCAACATGCCAGAAGCGAGATCTAAAGATCGAATTTTGATTGTTGGCTGATATTATGGCAAAAGGAATTCTTGCTAAAGCTGGTGCATATGATAAAATCACTCTGGAAAAATTCCTTGTTATGGCAACCATTTCCTCTAAACTAGGGATTAACTGGTCTGATATCCTTTTCAAAGTTCTGGTAGCCATGGTGAAGAAAGACAACCAATCTCAAGGCTTTGCGGTTCAAATCTGCCACATGCTAATTCATGTCGGTGCTCAACCGGTTGATATGATCGAAGTTAGTAAAACCAAGCTGTTTACATGGGTATCGGTTGACAAATTCATTCAGAAAAACAAACCGACAGATGAAGAGTTCGTCCCTGTGAAAACAGAAATTGGTGTTGAGTTTGTGAAACAAAAGAAAACGATTGTTTCCACCCCCAAAGAAACAAAAAGGAAGCTGGTTCTGAAATCCAGTTCTGACGAAGAATCTAAGGATGACATTCCTGTTTCACAAGTGTTCAAAAAGAAACGAACCGCCACTTCTAAAGCAACAAAGATTAAGCTGATCAAGCATATTTCTGCACCGCTCATTCCTGCACCTATCCCTGCAGTATCTGTTACCAAGTTGAAAGGAATTCACATTACAGATACCAACATCCAATCATCTTATTCCGGAGTTCCGATTATTCTCTCCTCAGACAAAGGCAAACAGGTAATGATTACCAATCCACCGCAAAACAATGAAGTTCATACGGCAATCATCCTCTCAAGTCAGCGTGTTAATGAAGCTGTTCAGTAAAAAATCAAGATGTTTGATAAATGGGTCAAATATCGCACCGCTGTCCCTTTTGATTCGCTCCTCCAGACCGGGAAAATAAAGGCTGCTGCAAAGCTTGAACGGTCCATTTTGGAATGGGCTGAAACATCAGACATTCAAACCGCTCTTCAAAGACGCGATTTTATAGAGATTCAAATGAAAGAAAGCACTCTTCGAATCATCATACAGTTAAAAAGGAAAAATTTTGATCCCTCTTGTTCTACAGCTCAAGATGACTCTGCAGTCTTATCTCAACTTGAAATGGACGCTCTGTCTCTTGTTATGTCAGTCGCTCACATGCGACATAAGCTCAATCTTCCAGCTCTTGCAGAACAGAGTAAGTTTGACTCTTTGATGGATGTTCATGACGATTTTAGCAAAGAACTAGTTCCACCTATTGCCTCTCAGAAGGCTTCTTCGTCTATTCCTTGCACTAGCTCTAAACCCTTTTCACCAGAAGTTACGACAACAGCTCAGCTGGAGCTAGATCTTATTCAGGATACTCAGCGGTCAGAACAACAGCTAGCCTCCCCCGCTGGTCAAGATATTTTATCTGATACAAATGCTAAAGCTGTCTCACCCGAAGCTCTTCTTGAAACCAATCAACCAACTCATGAAGAAACAGCTCCCACACCCTCTGAAACACTTATGAAAGAGGACTCTTTGAATACCGAACAACAATGCGGTCTAGATATTTCGGTTGTCCCAGTTGTTTCTCCACCACTTTCTGACACTGGCACCTTTGCTTCACAACCTCCTGTTGAGTCAAACAAAGCTTCAGCTCTTTCGGTCGATGAAGCAGAGCAGTTTCTTTCTGATTTTGATGCTGCTCAACCATATCAAGAGTCACTTATCTCTTCACAAGATCCTCTTAAGGATGATACTCCGATTGTATTACAAGAGCAGCTCACATCCTTTCCAACAGAGTTACAGGAAGCTGAGATACCCATCTCATCAAAGCCTTCTTCACCCAATGATCAAATCGCCAAACCAGAGGAACCCAAGGTCATTGGCTCAGGATCTTTTGTCTCAACTGACGACATCGATCAATTTATTGAGAGTATCATGGCGGAACCTCTTGACATTGATCCTTCGCAATCATCTGACAAAGCAACCTCTTCTAAATTAATTGCTTTCAAGGCCAAACTACTTGCTGATCACGCAGCACCTGAGGAGGAAGAAATTGTCGAAGCAAACTTTCATCAGGATCTTCTTAGCCGACTTGCCAATATGGATCAGTCTATCCTCGCTCTAAATCGCAAGCAATTTGATCTAAAAGAGGATCTCCAGACTATCAAGAGTGCTATCTCTAAGGATTTTACTGCCATAACTACAAGAGTTTCCAACAATCAGTCGACTAACGTCAACATGTGCCTTGGTCTTTCGTCACAAATCACTCGTATTGAACAACGAATGGATGCCCAAGGTGCTCAACTAACAGAAATTATGGACTTTCTTGTTCATGGTGATGTCAAAAAGGGGGAAAGAGAGCAAGAAAAGCTTATTCAAAAGGAATTAGCCGCTCTAAAGAAAAAGGAAGCTAAAGGCTCAGAACTTAAGAAATAGTAATCTTGTTTAGAAATTGTAGTTTCAAGGGATGAAATACAATTGGTTCTCTGTTCTGATTAACAAATTTTCAGCTCAGTTTTATCATCACCAAAAAGGGGGAAATTGTTAAGAAATGAAGTTTCAGGAATTTTGGTGTATGACAAATTTGTAATCAACCGCGGCAGGAAATTCTCAATCGTTGATATTCAACCGCTTACTCTTCAGATTACAGCAATAGTGAACCGGTTCATTTAAGAGACTCACTTATGG
>NW_027355119.1:0-5287 GCF_012295235.1 Primulina huaijiensis
TGCATGATAGGCATCAAAATCCCACGATTTTCCTTCCAATTTGCCCTCAAATCTCACGTTTTTTGGCTTAGAAATCCCTTCCACAATTGAGTTATTTAGCTACCAAGATGAGGGATTTATTCCTAAACTTTTAGAAATATCCAAGAATTAAGTTATCTTATTTCCTTGTACCTTATATCACACACCAAACTTGCAAATATTCTCCCCATATTTCGAAAATTTGCATGCTTATAATATATCAATTTATTATTGTATATCGAAGAGTATCCTTACATTTCTCCTTCAAAATATTTACACCATAATTACTAGAAAGCAAATCCTAAAATTGGGATGCAAGGGTAGGTTCTCACACAATAAGCAAATATAATTCTTTCTCCTGTTTTATTATGTTATGAAGGATTGATGCGAAGAGTGGTTAGGTTTGTATCCACCACTTGAGCTGCTATGATGACTACCACCACTAAAACTTTCACCAATTGGTTTCTTGTGCTAGAAAACTTGTACCCATAGCTTCTTGGAAACTGCCCAAAAATTTAGAAGCAAATATGGGATCACAATCTGATACAATCGAGATTGGTGCACCGTGGAGTCTCACAATATTCTCGATGTAACAATGAGCCATTTTCTTATAGGGATAAGTCTGCTCATATAGAATGAAATATGCATATTTAGAAAGACAATTAATAATAACCCAAATAGCATCACAACCCTTGGGCGAACGAGTAAATGAGTCACGGAATCCATAATAATATGTTCCTAATTCCGTTGGGGAATTTCGATACTATGGATTAATCCTCCAGGTTTCATTCTCTCAAGTTTCACTTGATGATAGACAAAACATTTAGAAATAAAATCAATAATGTCTTTCTTCTTACATCTCCACAAGAATTGGGGTCTTAATGTCAAATACATTTTCCGGCCTCCAGGATGAATATTACATTTACTAAAATGTGCTTCACATAGAATGACATATTTCAAACCAGAATTATCAAGGACTACCTACAGATCATTAATTTGTAAAGAACCATAAAAAAAATCTGAAAGCTGGAATGATGTCCTGCAACTACAAGTTCTTTGGATTTTTGAATCTGAATATCGCTTTGCTAGGCCTTTCGAATTTTAGAGATCAAGTTAGGCTAAATTTACAATGATGAGATAGTGACAGAATTCCAAATCGAGGAAAAGTGTAGCCAAGAGTACATAAATCCTCATGTAATTTGGCAATATGATTAGAAGCTAAAATATATTCATGAATTGTATGTCTGAGGGCATCCGCAGAAACATTCACCGATTTAGGTTAATATTGAATCTGACAATCAAAGTCCTTCAGGAGATCCATCCACCAGTGTTGCCTCATATTCAAATCAGATTGAGAAAAGATATATTTCTAAATTTTTTTATGGTCTGAATAGGTGACAAACTTTTCTGCATATAAATAATGACGCTAGATATTCAGAGCAAATAAAATGGCAGCCAGTTCAAGATCATTCACAGGGTAACAAGTTTCGTGAGATTTCAATTGTCGAGATGCATAAACGACCATCTTGCTGTATTGCATCAGAACACAACCCAAACCTTTACTAGTTGTATTTGTACACACTACAAATCCTCTGGTACCTGAGAGAATAATTAGAATAGGTGATGTGGTCAACCTTGTCTTCAATTCATGGAAACTAATTCACACTCGTCTGAACAAATGAATTTTTGATTCTTTTGTATTAGCTTAGTAATAAGTTTAGCTATTTTTAAAAACCTTTCCATAAAACGACGATAAAAACCTTCTAATCCCATGAAGCTACATATTTCAAGAACATTCATAGGTCTCGTCCAATTCAATACAACTTCAACCTTAGCAGGATCAATATATATTCTATGTCTCGAAATGACGTGGCCCAAAAATAGTAGTTTGTCCATCCAAAATTCACATTTGGAAAATTTGACATATCAATGTCCAGTGCGAAGAGTTTGGAGTACAAGTTTCAAATTTTCAGCATGCTCATTTTTCGACTTCGAATATACTAGAATATCATCAATAAATATGATAAGGAGCCGATCAAGGAAATCCCGAAAGGCGTGATTCATTAAATCCATAAGGACAACAGAAGGATTAGTAAGACCGAAAAACATAATAAAATTTTTTTAGTGGTCATACCTGGTACGGAAAGCATCTTTAAACACATCTTCTTCTCGAACTCGTACTTGATGATAACCAAAATTAAGGTCAATCTTCGAGTATACAGAAGTACCATGAAGTTGATCAATTAAATCATCGATACAAAGAATTGGGTACTTATTTTTCACAGTAGCTCGATTAAGTTATCTATAATCAATACACATTTGCATAGTACCATCTCTCTTTCGAACAAATAAAACTGGACGGACCCCCAAGGTGATACACTCGATCGAATATATTTGTTATCGAGAAGATCCTACAATTGTTCATTCAATTCATTCAATTCCAAATGTGTCAGCGATAAGGCTTTAGAAATAAGTGTTGTCCCTGGTACAAGATCAATACCGAATTCAACTTCTTGATGAGAAGGGAATTCAAGAATCTCTTCGGAAAATAAATATGAGAACTCTTTAGCCACATGAATATTAGATAAATAGGACTCTTATTTAGACACATCAACAACATAAATAAGAAAACCCTAAATAAAAGCCTGTAAATTTTCAAAGAAAATACCAATGGAATTTTTGCTTAGGAGACATTGTCATAAAAATTCCACTTAGGTCTATAAACATGTCAAAATTGAACCAGTTCATAAAAACAATCAACAGTAGTTTGATTTGTTGTCAGGATATCCATGTCAATTCAATATAATCGAAGTCATGCATTTAAAGAACAATCAGAT
This sequence comes from Primulina huaijiensis, assembly GCF_012295235.1. NCBI lineage: Eukaryota > Viridiplantae > Streptophyta > Magnoliopsida > Lamiales > Gesneriaceae > Primulina > Primulina huaijiensis. Next base: position 2,856 of record NW_027355119.1, read on the forward strand.
TTAAAAAAAATTATTCTCATATATCAATACACAATTGTACATAAGATGTTATGAAAAAATAATCTTTCCTGCTGGCATGACTATCGATAAAGTATCATGCAATGGAGTACACATAATATCATGGCATGCAATGAATTCATGAGACATGAACAAGTGGGATTCTCCTGTATCAAACAAAACACGTGTAGGATAATTGCAAAGCATGCATATACCTGCAATAATACCACCAGAAGCTTCCTTTGCCTGATCCTTATTCGTGGCATACACTTTGTTTTGGGGAGGACTTTGGACAGTCTGACCATCAGGTCCTCAATATCGTGGAAAGTTCGACTGCTGGAAAGAGGGAATAGGAGAAGCATGTCTCATAATACTAGGGCCACCTCGAAATTTTGGCTGGAGTTGAAAAGAAGTCATAGCCCTATTCGGACATACACGTGCAAAATGGTATACTTGTCAACAATGATAACTTGTACCAAACATACCCCCGGCACTGGTCAATAGTATGATTCCCTCCACAGTAGCCACAATAAAGAGCAATAAAAGAACTCCCTCACTGAGATCCCACCGGAACTAGAAGAAGATGAAGAAGCAATAGACCAGTCTTTTTAAAATTTTTAATTTTCGGACACAAGACAGGCTGCTGAGCTGACACTTGAGATGGAGGAAGTACTGAGGACTTCCTCTCCTTAATCCAGCTTCAGGCACCTTGGCTCGTTCAACCTCCTCGCGTAGCTAGTAGGTAAACCAGAAGTAAAAAAGAAAGTATATAAATTAAGATATAAACTATTCACGAACTTGTTATATTTCATTTTTGGTTTTGCAGCTGCTACATGAGGCGTATATTTTAGCAAGGTAGAAAATTTAGAAATATATTTTACAATAGTCCTTGTTCCTTTATGCAGACTATTGAATTCATTTTCTTGTCCATTATAATAATATGGAGGTGAAAACTACTCGAGAAACTAGAACTTGAAGACATCCCATGTGACTTCAATAGCGGCCTCATTTAGTCCAATCTCAGCGACTTCTCACTAAGATTTTGCACGGTCTTTTAATTGATAAAGAGAAATTTTTAGTCTCCGAGACTTAGAATATTTACAATATTAAATAAATTCTCAATATCCTTCAGCTATGCCTCTGCTCTTTCTGCAGTCTCAGTGTCAAAGAACTTCGGTGGCTTTAGATCTTGGAACCGAGCCATAACCATATCCATGGACATTTCTTTGAATTGTTCGACCATCCTCCAGTGCTACTACTCATACTAGTTTAAGGAATTGTGAGATCTATCTACAAAAGTATAGTACAAATATCACAAACAAATATCAACTATACATACTCCTCATATCAAATCATTAATCTCATTAACAACTCACTCAAACTATTCAAGTAAGAGAAAGTAATACAAATAAGTCAGCACAAACGCACAATTCATTTTTGTCTATTCAAGTGAACACAAGAATCAATCGAACATTCTCAGTTATACTCTGATACCATACTGTGTACATTGTATTTATCACCATTGTTAAATAAAAAAACATGTTACAAATATCCTATATCGAGCATTAAAGCTAGTAAATAAATAGTACCTTATAAACCCAAGAAGACTATACCACCCAATAAACAAGTATTTCGAGAGAATACATCTCTTTGGTTTATAACATAACGTGGGTTGCCGTGGACATCTCTTTTTCAATTGTTCGACAACATTAAAAATGTCTTACGTTGAATAATAAAACTAATAAATAGTAGCTTATACGCTCAATAAATTTAATAACACCCAATAAACAAGTCTTTTAATATGATACTCCTAACCTAACATAAAAATTCTTATATAAAATTAAAAACATTTTTTCCTTCAAAAATTAAAACATTTTTAAATCCATTACTTTTTAAAATGAATCATATTTGATATTTGTCCCCTATGCAAGCGGTTTTACATATAGAGATTATATGTTTTTTTTTTTATATACTTTTTAGCTTGCATTGTGTCACACCACATTTGCCCATTAAGAATGAGCATCGTCTAGAATTAAACTTACGATATAGCAAAGTAAAATACGATTCTCAAATCTAAAATTAAAACTTTTGCTTTTTAATTTTTATTTTTTAAATAAAAAATGTATAATATCACGAAAATTAGTTAATTAATCTAATGGTGGTAATCATGAGCACCATGATTGATAATAATAACCTCTTTAACAATAAAAAGTTATAAATGAAATATAGATCGTTCATTAATTGCATACAGTCAACCAAGAATCTGTATTTTAAAAATAGATTATTAAATTTTAAGTCCATACCCCTTCACTTTAACTGGACCCAATTAATAATAAAGTTTCACAAATCATGTATTGAAAAGACGAGTAGGTCTCTTGAGACGGTCTCATGAATCTTTATCTGTGAGACGGGTCGACCCTATCGATATTCACAAT
>NW_027355120.1:0-5324 GCF_012295235.1 Primulina huaijiensis
AAAAAAAAAAAAAAAAAAAAAAAAACTGAATTTGTTTTAAGTTAAAAGTGAATAATAAATATATAATAACAACTAGTACGTACAGAATTCGTAAAAATAAAAATTTTAGAATATTGACCTTTATGTGTTATCTACAAAACCTATTCCAAAATTATCGGTCATTATTGAGTTTATATTAATTGCGTTCAACAGGGGCTAACACGCAGGTGAATGGAGCATAGCCGGATTCACATTTAAGTCATAGCAAGTAAATTATGCCTAGCTACATCAAGCAAACCTAACCACATTTCCAAAATATATAATTTTTTAACGTCAATGTGCCTCGGAAAACTCGTCCAAAAAAGTGTTGATAGAGATAATCAAACTCATGATAATTGATCAAATATCTCAATCTATTCTACCAACTCTGTATCGTTGAAATCAATTGGTGAAGACAAAGTTGAGAAGGAATTTGGCCTAAAAAAGTTTAATTCTGAGCAGCTAGATCCATTCTTTTAAACTTGCCCCCAACAACACGCAATACCCAAGCATGCATTATATAACATGATACATGTAACAATAAATATATATGTGTGTGTGTGTGTGTGTATTTCATGTTGTAACGTCACATATAAGATTCTCATTCCAAAAAGTTATTGTGACTTTGAATATGGAACATTTGCTTTCCTTTGGAATATATGCATGAGAATTTGGAAACTCTATTGACATGAAATAGAAAGGGGAGTAAATGTTAGCTGTTCTACTGTAACGAATATGGCTGAATGTGAAATCCTCCATGATCGACTGAAAGAGAAGCTAATAGCTGGCGAAAATGGAATTCATCACTCCGCTGTTTTACCCCGGAACAAGAGAGCAGCGGTTTTGATATGCTTATTTGATGGAAAAGAAGGAGAGTTGCGCGTAATTCTCACTAGAAGATCCATGAAATTGTCGTCTCATCCAGGTATGTACATGAACATTATTATTGCTTTAGGGGGAAGAAACCTGATTCAATATTATATTAGATTCCATGCATATGTCTGTTTGGTTCGAAAAATGAGATGATAAAAATTAACATAATGATTTAAATTGCATGAAACAAAAGTGTATCATCAATTTATATATTATCATTAACACCAATATCACCGTAAATATTTTGTTAAAGCGATCTTTTCTAGAAATATTTTGTCTCAAGTTTGACTTAAGTGTGAGAAGGCGTTAAAAGTACAAACACCGGACGAACTTTTGGATAAGTTAGTCTCTGGTTTTGAATCACTTGTGTAGGAGATGTAGCTTTGCCTGGAGGCAAGATGGATGAAGGAGATGCAGATGACAGCGCCACTGCTTTAAGAGAAGCTATGGAAGAAATTGGATTGATGCCGAATCTTGTCCAAGTGGTGGCCAACCTAGAGCCGTTTATTTCATCGGTACATGCGTTTTCTCTACTCGTGTTTTATGCAGCATGCAGTTACAAATACTCAGTACGATGCTGATCCATGCATGCATTTACTAACATGATGGGCAGAATCTACTGAGTGTGGTGCCAGTTGTAGGGCTATTGTCTAAAGTAGAAGAGTTCGATCCCGCACTTAATGAAGATGAAGTTGATGCCATATTTGATGCACCACTGGAGATGTTTCTCAAGGTTAGAGACAACTCCAATGCCCTTCTCATAGAAAACCTATTTATTCTAGTACAATCATAATTTGTGTTGTACTTATTACATGTTGCAGGAAGATGGTCGGCACAGATGTGAAGAAAAACAGTGGGGAAAGTGGAAATACGCCTGCCATCTGTTTGATTTTGAATCGGATGAAGGGAGGAATTTCATTATAGGGGGGCTAACTGCAAGCATTCTAATTCAAGCTGCCTCAATCATCTACCAAAAGTCTCCATCTTTCAACCAAAATCTTCCAGATTTCAGTCAATTACAATGGGCCTTGAACTCTACGATATAGCCACAAATATGCATGACATTATAGTTGAAATTACCGACAAACAACATAAGGATACAGTAGATAATAAGAGCTGTTACTCAACTTTACTGCATTTAATTCAACTTTCATGAGCACGCAATGTATATCGTTTAAATTCTTCAAGAAAATAAAAAGTATCGAAGGATAAAAAGAAGATTTCGCTCAGTGATAAAGAACCCCAAATTCCAGGTTATGATGATTTTCACTAAGCAACAGGAAAAATAGAAATAACTCGATTATCTAAACCAATCATCAAGAAAAGCGAAGGCTTTTGGTGCGTTTCATATATAGTATTTTCCACGATTCGAACATAAACTACTCAAAGCGTTCCCAATTCTGAGTTACCTTCGTATTAGAAGATGGCACATTATAAGGGTCAGAATATGGCACAGGGTGAGAGGGAGGGTGCGGTGCTGAAGGTGGATAGGGAGAGTTGGAATGTGGCGTGGTATAAGGGTATGAATTATGCGCCGCAGTGGATGGGGAAGTATATTGCCCGGGATAAGGAGCTGAATAGGATATTGGAGGCAGAGCAGTAGCATATTGCACTTGATATGGGACTAAATGTGGCTCTGCATAGTTGTGATAATAGGAGGAATATGGGTGGGCATAATAGCCAGAGTATGCCATTGGATAAGGGCTGGAATGAGGTTCAGAATAAAGGTTAGAATGTGGTGCAGAATAAGTGTATGAATGTGGCACAGGATAAGGGTTGGAATGTGGTTCGGGATAAGGGTTGGAGTGTGGGTCGGGATAATGGTTGGAATGAAGCTCGACATGTGGGTCGGAATGAACTTGGGGATAAAGGTTGGAATGTGGCTGTGCCACAGAAGTGTTGGGGTGAGGCACCACTGAAGGATCCAAAGGCGGTGCCTCAGAAGGCAAAGAAGAAGAAGGTAAAGGGGTAGGGGAAGGAGCAGAAGGTGGCACGGGCTGAGAGGTGGAAGCTGGCACAGATTGAGGAGCTGAAGGTGGTGCAGTGGGAGGAATGTTCGAACTTCCAGAATCAGGTTCAACTGTCCCTGGAGTGCTTATAGACTCTGTATTATTAGCATTGCTAGTGATACTCGAGTTTTTTGATTTAAGTATGTCCATCGTATCCACCAAGCTTTGGACACGGCGCACCTGCACATAATATAATTTAAATTAGGATGATATTACCCTTTTTCAATAAAATTGTTCTTACGGTAGCAACAACATTGCATCTTGTAAGTCCAGTGTGATTGAGTAATTGACATGAGACCAGTGAGATGGAAAGAAAAAATCTAGAGTCCCTTTAAATAAGATCAAAGCCACACGGTGATATAGCACTCAGTAAATCAACTATAAGAAGAGGGATGAAAAGGTAAGCAAAGCAAGAAAACACAAGGAAAGCATAAAGCTTAGTTACCAGATGTAGCCAAAATTTCTTTAAAAGTTAAAACCAATGGGCAGGACAGCATAAAAAAAAAAAGAAAAAGAAAAACACGTATGCATCATATAAAATACGAGCGGAGATATCAAGAGAATACTAACCTCCTGTTTTCTCTGAACTTTCCCTTCTCCTTCAGCCTCAATTCCGTCCAATTTAAGCAACTGCCTCATAAGCATCTCAGTTAAATAAAGAATATCCTTCACATCAACCTTGGTTCCCCTATCCACAACAACTTTCAACGCAGAAACCTGTCCTAGTTTAACAAAATTCCACATCATATTACATTCATAGTTATTAGAAAATCATAGAGTGTGCACCTAGATTTACAGGGAGGTGAAACTCCACCCTTACGTCCAGACACGAGCTATGGTGCATTTACGTTACATGTGAGTAATTTTTTTTCGTATATTTACATTCAAGCATATAAATCCTTTGAGCACTTCACATCAATGAGGATGTACTTCGCCTTGCACCTCGAACCCTTGATGTATGATATTCATGTGCCTTAAAGGCCTCTTGCTTAAATAAAACAAAAGGTACCAAACACTAAAGAAGAAAGAGGAACCAAGGAGAAAAAGGTCAACCTTTTCCGAGAGCATGTCAACCTCCTCCCGAACTTCAGCAACAGCAGCAGCTCCTATTGAGATTGCATTAGTTTCCTTCACTTCTTCAGGGATTTTCTGTTCAGAGGACAGGTAATCAACAAGTGACACCTTGGAGTTGTTCTTCACACCGGCAGACAGCAAATTATCATCGTCTGCTTTTTCTATACCCCTGAACAAGAGTTTAAGTAGTTCAGACTTCAATCCCATTTTTTGACCCGCCACGGATTTCAGATGACCTATAAAAGTATCCCAATTATACAGATATGGTAGTGGGGCCGATAATTATCAAACAAAACAAGATTGAAAAAGAGATGGACCTGATTTTTCACAAGGTACATAAAAAAGCAACTAAAAAACTAATTCCATTATTTTAACATCTGCACAAGAATCAGAAAAACACCCTAATATCAAGTCAGACATGCATCACATTTTAGATGTAACCATTGAAAAACAAGAAATACCTAAACTTCTTGACAATTAGTGCATCCAAAACAAACAAAAATACAGTTGAAATTCAAGTCCAGATCTTCTCCACGTTGAATGTTAAGTCATAATTCATACATGGGTCTCCTTAATAAACTGAAACACTTTAAATCTTTCCACGGTGATTTTCTACAAAATTCATAGCCAAAAATCCAACAATAAAAGGATCCAATCTTAAGCAATACATCTGCGTGAATTTAAAACACTAATATGCAAGAAACATCACGAGAAATCCATAAAACCAGTCAAATTCCAGCAAAACTATTGTTTTATTCATCATCATGTACAAAAAACCTTAAACAACAAATCAACAACAAACACGTTATTTCTTTATTCAACAAAACCATGGACAAAATAAAAACAGAAAAGAAAAATACCAAAGCTGGAATCAGAGGGCACAGAAACTTCACACCCATTATCCCCATGTGAGACCTTGATGTTAATCGTCACGGGAATATGATCGGCCCCCAATCCCGGCCCGATTTCACCGTTTTTCTCCCCATTTCCGGGGGTTGGATCCGAACCCTTTACTGGCCTCATTAGAGAAAAAGGTTTTGGCGTAGAGTGGAGAATTGGTTGGTGAATTTTCGTGGCGAGCAAAATTTTGAGGGCAGGGCTTTCGTTTGAACGATGAAAAATTGGGTCGTTTACTTTGGCCGAATTGCCGTGACGAGGGCTGACAAAATACCACAACAAAAAAATCAGGTTTGGTTTGGGGTTTTTTGGGTTGGGGTCGAGTTCGGATTGAGTGAGTTCGGGTTAGTGTCAGGACAGACGAGTTTTGGGTTAGGTCGGGTTGGTTAGTGGGTTGACCCGAAAATTTTTTTTTTTGGAAAATATTACCTATATTTTTATATATTGTATGTT
>NW_027355121.1:0-5366 GCF_012295235.1 Primulina huaijiensis
AGGTGTGCTTGAAATTCATTATAATTATATTCGCATGAAATTAATTTCATTCCAAATACAAACCTGAGTGAGTTTATAAATTCACGTCAATTTTTTTACGCATCTGGAATGCTTATCTCAAATAGGATAAAGTTAACTTTTAACTTCAAAATTTATTAAATTACACATCATTGTTTAGACATGAGATGCTAATACTGGTAAATATTTTACCTGTACTAGCATATGCATTAGCTATGCGCACACACGTATATTATAATAAGAAAAATTATATTTTTTAAATTATTATTATGTATGTTTGCCTTAATGTTGAATTCGGTCTGAGTTCTATATCTTTTTATTTTTCACAATTTTAGTCATTTTTCTAGGAGACTGTCGATATGACATTGCACATCTCAACGCAATGATTGGCACCATGTAAGGAAAACGACTAAACTTTTCAAAAAGAAAAAAATATTTTATTAAAACTGAAATTCGACGACAAAGTTAACCAAAATCAGAAAGATACAAATATATTGTAAGATTATAATTTTTGAATTATCGACGTAGCATATACGAAATGTTTTTAAAGCTTCAAACCCCATATTAACTCTATCCCTTTCGGCTCGTTGTCACAAGAGTAAAAGGGCCAATTTTTGTGTTGGCTTTTGATCGGACGGCAGTGAAATATTGGCAAGACGCTCGTGAAATAAAATTTTAAAAAAAGTTATATTTTTACAACTTGAACATGCAAACTTTTATGCTGTTTTTGCAGCCCACATTTATTTCAATCGACAACACACACGATCATAGAATTTTGCTTTGCATTAACTGGAAATTGAATCACTTTTGTTGGTATTTTTTTTTATATTACTGCGTACATTTGTGAATGCCATAAATGCATATATTAATGGAATTATAAAATTTTTTAAATAAATAAATTTGTGACGAATTGTTGATAATTTGACAATCACAGAGTGGTAGACTGTTGGAAAAATGAGGATTAGTACTTTTTAATAATTTATCCTTTATCTTCCTCCATCTATTTTTTATAATGTAAAGGTTAGTTCGGTGACTAACAATATATAGAAACATTAAGTGGGAGCTTTTTTAAGGGATTAAAAAAATTAAGAAAGTAATTGTTTATAAATTATTCTTATTTTTCCAGATATTTTGGTCTATTCACTTTTAATTTTCAAATATTTTGGTTAAATTATAGACGAGACATCTAGCAATTCGAACAATTTTAGATGCTACTTCAGCATTTTTCAATGCCGTCTCAGTGTTTTACGGGGCAACTTCAGCGTTTTCCGATATCATGTCAGCGATTTGATCAAAATAGCTGAAAATTAAAAGTTAATATACTAAAACCAAACTTTGAAAACTTAATTGACCAAAACTTAAAATTGAACAAGGCAGTGAACGGAAAAAATTATTTTTCATGTATATTAAGGCGAAAATTTTGTTAAATTTCAAAACAATAGTAGAAAATACATATTATGACGACACCAAAAAAATAATCTGCTAGCAAGATGCCCGCCAACAACACGCAACCATTAATTTGTAGCTCAATGAATTATTGAATTATTATATATTAATGGACAAAGTTAAAGTCATCGTGTGGTGTGGTGTGGTGTATATTATTTTAATACCATTTTTAATAAGATTTTATAAATTTAAACTATAGTCAATTGAGCATCGTGGAATCTTTATAATGTTTAGTTTGTTTTTATTGATAAGAGTTTTCAGAAAATATTTTCGGGGAAATGCATTGATGAAATGGTTTTTAAGGGATAAAAATGTGTTCAGAATTATTTCCGATAAGATAGTATTGGTATTATATGTTAATTCATATAATTTTTTATTTTTTATATACTTATTAAATTATATTTGAATTGATAGTTGTTTGGATAATGATTAGAAAGTGACGCATATTAAAATAAAAGATTTAATTTATAATTCAGAAAAGTTAGAATTGGTGATAAAATCTCGAGTATGTCTATTGTGAGATGGCTTCACGAATCTATATTTGTGAGAAGTGTCAATCTGATCCGTATCTTCAATGAAAAACAATACTTTAGACATAAATATAATATTTTTTCATTAGTCCAGTCAAGTCGGAGATACGTCTCATAAATTTGACTCATGAAATAGTTTTATATGAGATTATGTGTAAAATTTTATTGGACATTGTGAAAATTGATTAAAGATGTATTATAAAATATAATATTTATTATTTTTAAAAAAATGAAACGAGACAGAATCAATTTTGGGTATTTGAGAGGAAAATTTCATATTGGGATCAGTGAGATTCTAGCATTTTGAATACTACCAAGTCCAAGAGAGGACAATTATCTTCACTTGACTGTTGAGACTTTTGTCATTTCTCCGTAGGTCAACGAAATCATGTTACCATGATTTAAAATAATACAAAATATCGCTGTGATATATAGGAATATATACTATATTAACTGAAACATTAAGTCTACCAATATTTAAAGATGTCTATTTAATAAAATATTTTAAAATTGTTACTTCATGGATCTTGAATTAGTTCAATGCTCAATTCTTAATGCAAACTAGTTTGGAGGACTAACTTTTTCAGCCAGAAAAAAAAATCAAAAATAGTTTACATGTGTATTAGCTTTTTTCTGCACATTTAGTCCGATCTCTGCCATAGTGCTGATATATATGGCGTAAAACGTTATTGATATGATGTCGAATATTGCTGGTTACACCAACTTAAATTTAGAAGTTGATCAATATTAAATCAATATATATTGAAGAAGCCAATTAAAACCCCTATTATTCTTATTATTGTTGTTATTTTTGTTGCTTAACCTAAATAAAAAATGTGCAGCTTTCATGTTAAACCCTTGATATTAAATGCATTCACCTGCCATATATGTTCGCAAACCCCCTAAAAGAAAACTGCTAACTGTTCAAAACGTGAGCTAATAATATATATGCCCCCATCTTTTGCTGTGAAAATCAAATGATATATTTATATATAAATTTGACATAAAATTTAATATTTTTTTCATTTATACTTCTACTTGTTAGGTAGGAGTAATTAATGGTATATATAGATTAAATTACGTTGCGATTTTTTTTATGTTTATATTAAAAGCGATTTTAGGGAGAAATATTGTCCAAAATTTTCGGTATCGGATGTATGTAAGACGTCGTCATTTTGACTTATAAGGCCTATACATACATGCATATATAAAAATACAAGTAGAAAAGAATAGTGAGATGGAAAATTCTTGTTTACATTCCTAACCAAGGGATTTTTCATTCCCATTTCTAACTACTTTCCCTCAAATGTTATTCTTCTATGCTCTCAAGAATATAATTAAAGCTCCATCTACTCTCTTCCCCATCTAAAAAGAATTTGGATCCAATCAGATCATTTCTTGAAACTAAATGATTGAAGGGCTTAATTTTTTTATGGATTAAAGACCAAAATTCTTTGTGCATTTGCAAAAACCTATATACCACAAATTCTGAAGATATCAAAATGGAGGATTCCAGGAAAAGTCCTCAATTCCAGACTGAAGGAGATCATGAAGATGAAGAGTACAAGAGAGAAGAGTCGGTCTCCAATAGCAAGCCGACTAATGGCAACAGCTCGAGCAATAGTACGGTGGAGGAGAGTGGCAAGAAGGGTAACCGTGGATCTGTCAGGCAGTATGTCCGGTCGAAAACCCCTCGTCTCCGGTGGACACCCGAGCTCCATATTTGCTTTCTTCATGCTATTGAAAGACTAGGAGGACAAGAAAGTAAGATACCTAACCCTAGAATTAGAATTAAATATTTCACTTTTATTGGAAGTTTGACTTAGTTCCGCTTAATTTCGCCGTGTTTATTGTTATGATTTTCAAAGATTAAGATTGTAAATGACAACTATATGTGTGTTGTTTGATGATGTTTTCTGGTGCAGGGGCAACACCTAAGTTGGTGCTTCAACTGATGAACGTTAAAGGCCTTAGTATTGCTCATGTCAAGAGTCATCTTCAGGTATTTTGAGCACTTAATACTATTGCGTTCGGTCACCGGTGTCGGAGTAGGAATGGTGGTCTCTCAAATATTGAAATTCCAGTTAAATTCATGCATATTTCTAAATTTTGAAGTCTTTTTGATCACCCAACGCAATAAATTATACATTTTAATTACAAACTTCACGGATCTGGCTACATGAACTTCTCTTGACTAAATTAAATTTAGTATGATGCTGATTTTTTCAACATATCTTTTGATTTTTTGTGATTAGATGCACAGAAGCAAGAAGATTGATGATCCCAATCAAGGTACATATATAATATATATATTGCGCAGCGCAAGAATTAGGGTTTGGGCTCTTTGATTTATTGAACTTTAATTTGGAGGAAATTTTGTATTAACAGTTTTATCGGAGCAAAGACTTTTACTTGATGCTGGTGATCGCCGTATCTACAACCTTAGCCAGCTTCCCATGCTACAAAGTTGCAACCAAACACCTATTTCAAGTTTTCGGTATGTGAACCATCAATGGTTCTATTAAAAACTTGGCTGTATTTTATCCATTGGCCTATTTGTTGTTATTTTATATCGGCTTTAAATTCGTATGTATTAATGAATTATATTCTTTTAGTGAATCATTTTAAAGTTTTTTAAGGATACAATATGTCACTTCTTTCATCAGAAACAGAAATTTGACATTCAAAACCCGATTAAGCCTTGTTTTCTTGCAGAAATTTGACATTCAAAACCAGATTAAGCCTTGTTTTCTTGAGATGTAATGTAAGTATTTTATTTGCATGTGTGTTCTACATGTTTGCAGATATAGGGATTACATTTGGGGTAGCAATTCAATCTATAGCCCTAAAGGCTTGGCATCATCCAACAATATTATAAGAAATGGATCTTATGGATCTTCTTCTTGGAAAGTTCTTGAAAAATACAAAAACAATATTGAAACCTTTATGAATCAAAGATCCTCGCAAACCCAAATGGTAACGAGCTCGACTAAGCAAGATTTCGCTCCAAGATGGCGAGGTGGAGGACGAGAACATGATGATGTCCATGTTCATAGTCCTCTTCCTTTACTCAAGAAAACACCAATGGCTCGAGATGAGATCAGCACCTTGAAGAGAAAGTTTTCGCCCGAGATGAATCTTGATCTCAACCTATCCCTAAAAACGACACAAGTAAACGAGGAAAACATGGAAACGAGCTTGAACGATGATGAGGTTGATAGCACCTTAACTCTCTCCTTGTTTTCAACACCTTCAAAATACCAAATTAATGGAGACAAGAAGAATGCAAAGATGGCAAGTACTTTAGATCTGACTCTATGAATGAGACAAATTCTAAGTGAGATTTCAAGTACTTGTTAGTGTCAACGGATA
>NW_027355122.1:0-5381 GCF_012295235.1 Primulina huaijiensis
CATTATAATATTTAGATATATATTATGAAGAAATACAATCAATCAATTCCTAAAAAAGTGTATATAAATATAAAGGTGGACTCCCATCACCCATAGATTGAACGAGGCAAAATTAGATTTAATGGACCACATATCTAATTTTGACTTAAGGCCATGATTGAAATCACCATTGCTTGAACAACTTTCCACTTCATTTACCTCATTTTTCTTCGAATCATTAATTACCATGTTTTTTGAATCAATCAAACGAATACCCTTTTTTGGATTTTATTTCAAATTTTGAAACGAAGAAGAAATATCCAAGAATTACAAAAGAAATTTGGAGGGTTTCATTGGAGGTTAAGTAAAGGGTCCCCTACCCCCCACCCCAAACCCTTGCTATATTCTCAATGCAACAATGACATCTTACCAAATTATAGATTTGATATGTCTAGTATAAATTTTGTGTGGATACGATTCTGAATTAATCTAGATTTATTGTGGCAAGAACCAGAATCTTGAATTAAAAAAAAAAACATCCGAGGAAATAAAATCCTCCGCTTGTGGTTGCACTATATCTTCCACTAAGAAATATATGTAGTACAACAATTTTAACTGTTTACGGATTATTTGCCAAAACACAAATATATAAAGTACTTATTGAACCATTTACATTTTAATCGACTTTTTAGTAAAAGTTCATTAACAATGTTAGAATATATTTTTTACTCTAAATTTTGGTAATTGATAAAATAACAGCATTGAAAAGTTAAAAAAAACAGTCAACCAGTCACTACATTGTTTTATAATTTCATTTTTACAACCGCTGATGAAGTGGTCATATCGCTCAAGTTATTTCATATTTTCCAGCTGTAAATCACTCAAAGTTCTGACAGAAACAAGCTTTTAAATAAATATTCAATGTAGATCGTTACTATCCGACCACCGGTCAGAAATGTACAAAATAAAATTGATACTTATTTTTCAACCGTTCTGAACTACCTATTTGGTATAAGAATAGAGTATCCCAGCAACTTCCAATGTGACAGAAAGTTTTCTAGTACGTCTAAAGTCAAACTACTTTTCAGAAGCTATTCAAGCTAAAGACGAAAAAACAAAGAAAATATTAAATGATATTTATTGCAATGTAGAATTTTGATAGAAAAAAGATCATCATTGTGCTACTTCACCAATTCAAATTGTTACAAGCTATCTTTTGGTTTTGTTTATAAGTATTTCGTGAATCAAGAATTTTTGAGCAGCAAGAGTTGTAAATGATCACTAAGAGTTTCAACGTAGGCAGTAGAAAAATATTAGTTGAAGTGAGTTGTTATAAGACGTTGTAAAGCCAAATTCTTTTAGTAAAAAAGTGGAAGAAGAGATGACGCAGGAAGTCGAGTCTCCAAACATCCATAAAAATATTTGTGTCATTTACATTATGCATTTACTTTTAGTTATTTATCGTTTCAACCGTTGATAATTATGAATTGATATTTTAAACATATATTTATCACTGGCATTATTGAACTGTCTCCATACTTTTCACCTTTTAATGATCTAGTAAACTAGTTGTTCAATGATATTTGTTTTAATAGCTTGAAAACTGTTATAACAACTAGCGAAAAAGATTTTATAGAGTTTATTCACCCTTCTAAACTCTAACCCTACCTATACAAACAAAGAATCAGAAAAAACTCATATATGGTCGTCTCAGGTATCAAATTATATGAGACGAATATCTCACTCGACTCATGAAAAATATTAATTTTTATGTCTAAAATATTGTTTTTCAATGCAAAAATATCATTTTTTTGTTAATTTGTTATGAATTAAAACTGTGTAATATATGCTAATTTGAGTTAAAAAGTATTATTTTTTTATGATGATGTGGGAACTCGAGGTCGCCACCATTCAGTGCACACCGGATTAATTCTCGGACTAACGAAATATCCTTCAAATCATGCTGGACAAGTCCTGTGTGACAAGATCGTCCGAGAAAATAATGGTGAGAGGAATTGAACTCATGACCATTGGTCAAGCTCTCACATACTCAACTAACTCAAAGACCCTCTTGGAGATTAGTAAAAACTATTATTTTTTATGTCAAAAATATTATTTTTTAATACAAATATTAATCGGGTTGATGTCTTACATATATAAATTTGTGACCAAGTGTAAGCACGAGTTTTCCACTACAAGAAATAGCCTTTTAAATAAAAAAAAATATAAAATGAAAATTGAGCTGTGCTAGGCGACCATTACCTATAAAATGAAATAACTACTGTATGGTATTTTCTTATAAAATACGAGATTTCAAAATTTAATTTCTACGAAAAAAAGATTGTGAACTTTGACCGGAGCTTGTTCCCCACTTAAATAAAAGTCCTACCACATATATATTCGATATCGATTCCTAAAAATAGTTTGTAACTTTTGATTCCAAAGTGGACTCGGAACTAAGGACTTAAAATTCGATATTGATTCCTAAAAATAGAAAATCGAAACCATAACTAAAACCGAAATTGTACTAAAATTCTAAAATATAGGAATGTACATATGTATAATTGAAACTACTTGAATAATATAAATTAAATTTAACCCATTTTTTTAATAAAAAATAAATATTTGTATATTTTGTAATGTGATTTTCAAATTTTTATTTAACCACTAAAATTTAAAGGAATAAATTTTGGTTTAAATTACTTTGACTTGTAACCAGATTGGAATCAAAACCACCATGAGCTAGAACCTTTTCCAAGTAGTTCGATTCTGAATACACCTCATCATATTGGAATAGAAAGCATTCGTTTTAAAGTTGAAATCTCGATATTAAAATCGTGACAAAACCTCGATAGTATTTTTTTATTCCTGCATCATTTCACATAGAAGATCAAAATTTTGAAACACAACTTGTGTATGACTTGTGTAAAACGTCGGATAAAACAAACATGTGTAATCAACTCTAAGTTATGAAACTTGAATCAAACGTATAGATGGAGTAAAGATCATCCAAAATAATCATAAACTTGGTGAATTAGACCAATGCATGCTCATATTTAATCCTGTCCGTTTATGAAATTTTTTTCTTTTTTTTTTTTGAAAAGTTATGGAAAAAGATTTGCCGTAGCATACTTGGAACGATCCAATGTGAACTATCCTTGTCTACTCCATGATGATCTGTTCAGTATTGTCCGTTACATGGACATGTGCATTGGCAGTGGCTATTAAAATATTTCTTTGACTGAATCGAGTCCAAATTCCCACGGTCGAAAATGTCTCCTCCCGCTCGGCTCCACTCTCTAACATCTTCATATTAACTACAAATTGGTAAATTAAATTTTGTTTACAATTACTTTATAATATATATTACAAAAAATTATTGATTCTGATTATTAGAGTATTTTATTTTAAAATAAAAATATTCTTAAACTTACTGTGGTTACAAGAATTTTACTAATGAAGATCTAACATTGAATATGAAATGAATATTTTATTCTTTTATTATTTTTTGCTAAATTAATATTATCAATTTAAGATTTTGTCTTTATAGATTATAAGATCTTGTTTGATTTATTTCTAGATATTAGAGGATTGATTTTTAATATGGCATTTATCTCAAAGATATTTTAACTCCAATTAAAATATTGTTTCCTTATTTTTTAGAACGCTTTTATAGAATTATTTTTAGGTCACTAACAATACAATTAGATAGAGATTATAATTTTAGAACGCTTTTATGGACCAACAGGTATCTTCCCTCCCTTCTCTATTAAATTTAATTACAAAAAAGTGAAAAATAAGATTATTCGTTTTTCTTTTAATTGGGGGAAAAAAAATTTAATCTTCAATTTCACTTCCAAAGTTTATGACGTGCCACTAACAATACAATTAGATAGAGATTATAATTTTAATGATGTATCTATCCATGAAGATTATGTCAGCTAATCTTCAAAATCAATAATTAATTTTCACTCACTTTATCAAGATCTTTTACACTTTCACATGGCATCAATAAATAATCTTTCTGACCTTTATTCTTGCTAGCTATATGCTTTTTTAGAAATTATTCTTGACTCTCAAAAACAAATAGAATCGCGAAAAAGGTGAATTTTCCTTTATTTCTTGCTAAAGGCATTGCTTGAAGAATGAAGATCATGACCAAGTTGCATTTAGCTTGACGATGGTTCAATTTGACCAATGGCATCGAATACTTTTTCAAATATCAAATAATTTTTTTAAATAATCTTTACTTCATATATGGTAGTTTACATATATTTGCATACACTATATATCTTTGTTTTCTCAAATATCATTAATTAACAAAATATCATTTACATTTCAAATTATACATATATAACAATTAATAGTAGGTCTCATGTGAGACGGTTTCACGGATCTTTATTCGTGAGATGGATCAACCATGCACATATTTACAATAATAAGTAAACTTTTGACATAAAAAATAATACTTTTTTATACCGTCTCACAACAGTTTTTGTACAAGCCTAAAAGGTAGAGTTCTTTACCCAAAATATAAATGCATGAAACAAAACATAATAACTCAATTTCTACTCTTTCTGATAGAAATTAAATCTCCAACATATATTTATGAAAATATCCATATTCAGCAAGTATCTAATAGAAAATGTCGTTCTGTTTAAAAGTTTGTGCATGCTTTGCTGTGTACTCCACAATGGGTAAATTAATTCGTTTTCGATTTCAGAAGATATATTTCATTTCGAATAATTTCATATGTATATAAGCTCAGAAGAGGCAAATGCATCACGAAGAAGTTGTTAGCACATACATTTCAACTATTAATTTTGAACGAGAATTAACACATTTCGGAGTAATAAATGGGGTTTATATTAGATTTATCCCATTGGTAATAGAAAAACTTGGCAAGAAAACTAAGTTTAATGTAAAAATTACATCTAAAAGCCAATAAATTTTCTTCATTTGATAGAAACCCGTTCCTTGACAGTCAATAAACTTGAAGATCATATCTAGAAGTTTCTGGAAGAAAGAGGTTGAGTCATAGCTTTCCAAAACAGTGAAAATATTGTACTAAAACATAGTTTCAGTACAAGATATTAAGATACATGAAAAGTTTACAATTACTTTTTCGCATGCAAACCAAAAGTTTTCAATTTATATATGAAGCTTTCCATTTAATTCTCTCATTTCTTTTGCTTCTTGTCCAAGGAAGAATCCAGCAACTCCTCCAACAAACTATCATCCAAACACTCCAACTCAATCCTCTCCTGCCCGGAACCCGAACAACAATAGGACGATTTTGGGTTGTATGGAGGAATTGTCAATTGAGAGTAATATTCATTAGGAAAATTTAGAATTGCAAGATGACCCCTCAGCTTAAATGCAGCTTTATCATATGCACGCGC
>NW_027355123.1:0-5392 GCF_012295235.1 Primulina huaijiensis
TTTCAGGCTGGACCAAGAATTTGTCTTGGAAAGGACATGGCTTTCTTGCAGATGAAGACCGTGGTGGCCGGCGTTTTGCGGCAGTTTAAGGTGGTGCCAGTGGTGGAGGAAGGGAAGCAGCCAGTGTACATATCAGAATTGTTGGCCAAGATGAAGGGTGGCTTTCCGGTGAGAATTGAAGAGAGGGCTGAGTTGGGGTCCAAGTACTGATATACATATATAGGTTAGAATAAATGGTTATGTATCAGTACATGAAATATATATTATATATATAGTAGAGTTACTGTGCCATACCATTTCTCACACTTAATCTTCAATCAAATAAAAAGTAAATAATCTGCAGTTTTGATCGCATTTGTATATAAATTTTTTAGAAACAAATTATTTATAAATGAACAAGATTTCTTGAATGAACAAGATTTCTTGAACAAATGAACAACCAGTTCTACTCCAGCATTTTAATGCGTGTCATTTCTGATAGTAGTTAGTTGACCGGGAAATTTGTGGTAAGCTTCGCATTTAAGCTTTGGCATCATAAGTTTGGAATATTGATGGTCGTTCGTTCACGGTGGTTGCGTCATGAGTGTATGTTATATTAGAAGTAACACATTATCTATGTTATAAAAACTTGACGATGGCCACAGAGTCGGCGAGTCGAGGGTATTATAAGATCTGAAACTTCGCCTTCTCTGCATCTATGGGTAACCGATGATGTTTAATATCATTACGAGCGGCACGGAGAAACCAAAAAACATAAGACATGAAAAAACCTATTCACATGTACCTCTAGAATCCATTTCATGTTCCTCTTCCATGCACTGAAGAACAACTTGAAATCCCCGGTTTGGGGGATTCGGACACGAAAAACAGCCTCGAAGTAGTGCCAAACAGATCTAGCTGAGAAATTCCGAATAATTTTTCTCCTTCGATAGTAAGTCTTCAACTATAGATGTAGTGTATGCATATGGTAAAAGATTTATGTTCGCCATTTTTTTAAGAAGCTCCATCACGGAGGCTGCATCATTATTGTCACAGGATCCTCGTATAAGTGTATTGAAGGAGGCTACATCCGGATCACAACCATTCTTTTCCATCTCAAGAAATTCAAAATCCATGGATAATTGTGCAATATGCAAAAGATTCTGGTCTCAAGCCCATTTGACTCAATCTCTCAACAACTCTCAAAAAGAAGCGTGCTTTTCGGATTTCCACAATTCATCAAGTAGACACGATTACAATGTCGTCGGATATGAAGAGCATAGCTAGACTTTTCAAGAGTCTGGAACAGCCGTACTGCCTCTCCAACACAATGGTTCTTGCAAAACCATCCAATAATATACAATAGGTGGAATAATCCGCTGACAAATCAAATACTTGCAACTTAAAAAAAAGTTCAAGTTCCTCCAGAACTCTGCCTTCCCGAAATAGTCCAGTTAACAGAGTGTCAAAAGTAATTCTGGTTGGCTGGTATTTCTTTCTGAGCATTTCTTTGAAAAGTCTCATAGCTTCATTCAGTCTGTGACACTTGCAACAACCACTTATCAACACGTTGTAACCACCAACATCCAGTTCAATGCCCTTTGCTGCAAACTAATCAAACAACTCTAGCAATATTCAATCTACCTTCCAAATAGTACCCATTCATCAATGTGGAGAACGTTATAGCATCAGGCAAATCCTCTTTGCAAAGTGCATTGATCAACACAGTAAATGTGACAACGTTGGGACGGATACCTCGATCCACCATCTCAATAAACAGAGTCTTTGCCTGATTCCACTGTCCCACCTTACAGAAACCATGAATTAACGGGACACAACCACATCTGCCGAAACTCCTTGTCCCTCCATTTCTAGAAATAACTCTCTACCCTTTTCACCAACCCGTCTTTGCAAAGGCCATATATAAGACAACAATGATAAATCACGCTGGGCTCAAACTTTGTTTCGTTCCCAAGTTCCTCATGCAAAGTTAAAGCAACCTTAATGTTTCCACTCTTACATAAACCAATCACTGAAGTCTCCAAAGTCCTAATATTAGCTAGGACGAAAACTCATTCGACGCACCCAGATCGAACTCGTACACTTGCACACAAGTCAAGCTTTTTCCAATTCAAAGGCGGCCAATGATTTGCTCTCTTGCGCCTGTTAGAGAGCTTCTTGATCAGTCATTCTTATACACTTCCATAAAGTGTAAAACTATATAAACTCGCTTATAACATTTTATTTTTCTCAGAACTCCCTTGATTTCAAATTTATATTAGAAATGGAGCTCGGTTGCTCATAGATCGATTAAATTCGTGAATTCAAAAACTTGTTTATTTCGGATTGGAAAAAGGTAAATTAATTTTAAATCTACTTTATATTAAGCTAAACAATTAATTAGCAATTGTGATTTATTTCAAATACACCCAAGATAAATATCATTTAGAATTTATTCCTCAAATATATTCTTGAATTAAATCACTTCATCAGAATCAAATCAATTAACCCAAGCACGAATATCTGGCGATGTACTTGATAAGATGACAATTGATTGTTCAACTCGCACTTAGTATACACGTCAAACATAATATAATCAAGCACGCTACATAAATTGTTTATATCTCTAAATTTTATAACACATAATACAACACACTCTATCATTTTATCACATCTCACGTTGAAAAAAAACGTAATATAGATCCATCGTGTCCATCTTATTTGTTAATAAACATATAAATGTGGGGAAAAAGATGGATTTGAATCATATTCAATAGAATTGAGTGGTGTCCTTATTGTTATATTTAAGAAATGACAATTAATGCTAATGATTGACAATTTGGGCAGAGGATGTGTGTAAAGACTTAATAAGACGAGTAAGCCAGTGAAGGAACAAGGAATTGGAGACGCAGAATTGCTTGAGATATATAGTCATACACAAACTTATTATTATATATAGTTGAATATGAACACCACTCTATTTGATTATATGACATATGAATCTGAATTTAAAATAAAAATATATAATATCTAATGAAAGATTAGTGGAACATTTTATGTTAAAATCAACATATATGCGAGTGTTACTCGAGATGTAGCATAAATTCAATTGTATGCTACGTAAATATATAGAGAATAACTCACACGTTTAGAAAAAAAAAATAGGTTTCGTAATTTAATAATTCAAACTATTTTTATAGTCCGAATCTAAAATAAAAATATATAATATCTATTGAAAGATTAATCGAACATTTTATGCTAAAATCAACATATATGTGAGTGTTATTCGAGATGTAGCATAAATTCAACTAAATGTTACGTGAACAAATAGAGAATAACTCACATGTATGTTTTATTAACCTCGTTACTACATTTTGCCACGATTCAATTTGATTGGATATGAATTCGTCAAGGTTCGAATCAAATTGAATTGAAATTTATTGTTTTAGATTTAACTATCAAGAAAATAAAGGTATAACTCGTTATGTGACCAAGCTAAACTTGAAACCTAACGATGACAATGGATACATGTACTAAAAAAATGGTTATTAGATAGTGAAAATTCTTGTGGCACGTTGTATGTGAAAAAAAAAATGTATAAAATCTTTTGTGAAAGTATCTCGCGAATTAATTTTTGTATAGACAAATATTCGACTTGGTTCAATTCGTAAAAAAATATAATTTTTTATACTAAAAATATTTTTTTTAATGATAAATATGAGTTAAAAAAATTGTTTTAAAAAAATATTACTCAAGAAAATTGTGTGACACGCTTGCTTTAACGCGTCTCTCATTTCGAATTTAAAATAATATTTTAGTATTATTAACCAATTGTTTGTTACATACACAAACATGGAACGTGTCGGCCACGCAGGAGTAGCTATAAAATCCCACTTCGAAGCCAAAGCGCTCAGTCAAGTCAATAAAAATGGTCGTGGAGAGCATTGAGAACGTAGCCATACCGCCGCGATTCTATGTAAAGAAGGGGCCTCAGTTCCGCGGCGTAAGGAAGCGTCCATGGGGAAAGTACGCCGCCGAGATTAGGGACCCGTGGAAGAAGACGAGGAAGTGGCTAGGCACCTTCGATACCGCCGAGGAGGCGGCGCTGGCCTACGATGAGGCGGCGAGGAGGCTTCGGGGTGTGAAGGCGAAGACGAACTTCACGTACAGTGGCGTTTCCTCGGTAACGCCGCCGCTAAGAGCCAGCGGCGAGGCTGCGGCATACACCGGGTACAAGATAGAGGAGGTAAGCGCGGTGGTGATGAATGAGCGGGTGAAGAGAATGAAGAGCGAGAAGAAACCGTTTCTGTTCGACCTTAATCTTCCGGCGCCGCTATTTTGACTTAGCCGGCTGGGCGGCGGCGGGTGAAGTATTTTTAAATCCGTTTTCCACTTTTGCCACTATTCGTATAATTAGGAAAATATGACGGATGCCATTTTTGTCGATAAATATTTGCAATTCCTTCCACGAGAAGCGTAATGGATATTGACTTACTTTTAATGATTAGTCTGTACTTATAGCAATTTGGTGGCCAAATATTGGACTGTGATGTATCGAAATTTGTAGATTTTTCCGACGGCCTAATTTGAAACACAATTGTCATATTTGTTAGTGGGTCGATTTAATTTTCCTTTTAAAGCTGGGTTATATACTCATGGGATACGTCACCAATAATTGGCATGAGTCACGCAAATGTAACGTTGATAATTAATGAATTTATCGTCAAGATTCATAGAATCAGATTTTATATGACTTTTCCTACTTCGAAATTTCTATATATATTCAATTAATCATCTTTTATATAGTTAAGAAATATGCAAATGAGAAAAAAA
Source organism: Primulina huaijiensis (assembly GCF_012295235.1). Taxonomy (NCBI): domain Eukaryota; kingdom Viridiplantae; phylum Streptophyta; class Magnoliopsida; order Lamiales; family Gesneriaceae; genus Primulina; species Primulina huaijiensis. Next base: position 4,813 of record NW_027355123.1, read on the forward strand.
AAAAAAAGAAAACTTCAACATATCTATCTATACGAGATGTTATTGGCACAGATATTTTGTAAGTTTTTACGCAATTATTTATAACTAATAACAAGATAAATCACTTTTCCACTCTCCATGGTAGGCATTCATCATTGCTAGTTTTAAATTTCAGAGGTGACTCATCTCTTATGCATGTTTATCTCATTTATTTTCTGTAACTAATTGAAGAACAAAAAAAAATAATAATTAGAAATTCAAAGGCAAATGCTACAAATAAAGAGCAATATCAGAATGTTGTACATTCTTTAAAAACAAAAGTTAGTTCGGATTCAGATTCTATCTTGCTAGCACATCTTCCTAGTTTTGATGTTCTCTAAGCAACGTTTGTCACCAGAAGGCCCCTTCACAAACCAAAGATCTCAACACAAAACATCTGGGATATACACCTCCAGTTCCTCCCTGAAAAGTATGTACGCGAACCACGTCACAATGCATCATTCATGAGTTAGCCGATTGTGAAGGCAATCTCGGGTGGTTATGTTCCCCTTCGTACGTCACAATGAGCATAGTAGGATCCTCCAAGCATCTTTCCACATGT